>NW_007216862.1:88733-93138 GCF_000164805.1 Carlito syrichta
GACAGGTGCACGCTACCATGCCCGGCTAATTTTTGCTTTATTGTAGAGATGAGGTCTCGCCAAGTTGCCCAGGTGGGTCTCGAACCCGTGGGCTCAGGCAATCCACTCACCTCAGCCTCCCAAAGCGCAGGATTACAGGCTGAGCCACCGAGCCTGGCCTGAGCAGCCATCCTTAGTGGAGTAAATAAAACACAGGTTCCCAGTGGGCCTTCCTGCCATCAACTACAGGAGTGATTTTCTAAAATGCTGAACTCCCCTCAGTCAACCCAGTCTGTCAATCTCTTATAACGTTATATATATATTTTCTCAAATACACAAAAACCTTCCCTTCTATATCTATTTTCAACTCTGATTCATCAGATGAGAGAACAGAATTAAAATTAAAATGAAGCATATGCTTGAAGATCTCATCAGAAAATGTACTTACAACTTAAGTACTTAAGAATATTTGAACGCAGAAAATTCCATTCCTTTCTCTTTGCAATGCAGAAATTCCTTCCAGCAGAGCCCAGTCTGCATTTGGCTCCACATGGAGGAATCCACAGGGGCCCCGCATGGAATCACTCACCACAAGTTGACCAGGAAGGGGTGCTCTAGCCCCTGCATGATCTGCAGCTCCCGGAAGACATTGCGGACCTCATCCCTCTCGATGCACTTCTGCTTGTTCATGTACTTCATTGCATACATTTTCTTAGTGTCTCGCTTCTGCACGATGCATACCTGAGCAACAGGCAAAGGGGAGAGCCATCAAGCCAACAATTTAAAAAGAAGACAAAGAAGAAAAGACACTCTCCAGTGCTTTTCTACTCTTAGATTCGAGTCTGAGGTCCTTGCCAGCAAAGCTCTGCTAAGCTAGCCACAACCTCTCTGCATCTGTGAAGTGGATGAGCTGGACCAGATTAATCCATGTATTAAATATCTACACTGACATTGGCCGTGCACTAAATGCTGAAAAGGAAGTTGCAGGTACAGGAGAGAGAAGGAACAGCCCGGCTCTCAAGGAGCTCACAGTCCAGGAGGAAAACAGACACATGTCTGAGACAGCTGGTGGGCACCCGCATTGCAGACCCTGTCTGTGCCCACCCAGATCCTCTCACACACCCCACTCCGGCTCTCACACTCTTTTGCCAGTCGAGTCTACGTTGCTGCCTGTGCAACAGACCAATAAAGCAAGAAAATTAATGTTCACAGGAGCCACACTCAACCCGTGACTCATAGAAACTGGGGTATCAATACCCCAGTTCCCTTGCTCATTGCCTAGGATAAGGCTAAGGCTGGTGCTTTGCACTGGCTTCCAGGGTCTGTGATTTTCCCAGCCACCCCAGCCCCTGTGGGGGTAACAGGCTCGGCAGCACCCCCTTTCGTGCGTGTCTTCCTTCCTTTCCTTCCCTGAGTCACTCCCCAATTCACCTACTTGTGTTTCTTTGCCTCTCCAGTGCCCTTGCCTTGGGGTCTGGTTGTGCGGAAACCCAAACTCAAGCACAAGGACTCCAGGGGAGCACAGCAGAAGTCACAGAAAAAACGGCAGTCCTCCAGGATGAGTGCTTTACTGCAGGCCAGACTCTGAGCAAATCATCTTCTTAATTAGCTCACTTAATCCCCGCAGTAACTTTACGGTTCAAGCCCGAGGAAGCTGTAGCCTCAAGTGTACAAATTAACCTGCCCAGAGTTCAACAAACCACTAAGGACCTGTCTTCAAACCTGTGAGGGCCTGTCTTTTGAGTGCCCTCAGCTAAGGACCTGGGGGCCGCCAGGGACAGGGCTGTCAGAAAAGGCTCTCCATAGGAATCAATGCCAGAGAGCCAGCTCTAAAGGATGGGAAGCTGGCAAGGGCAAAGGAGGAGGCTTCCAGGGAAGGGGTCTGTCATTAAGGAGGGGGTGGAGCCCAAGGAGACCCAGGAAGCAGTAAGGTATGGTGGGAAACCTAGCAGCGCTGACATGTGCCATGTCACACGGACAGTTAACAGGTATTGCATGACCCAGTCTTCCCAAATTAGCTTCCCAGGCTGCCATCACACAGTAACACAAACTGGGGGGCTTAAACAACAGAAGTCTCATGGTTCTGGACACTCAAAGTCCAAAATCAAGGTGTCAGCAGGACCGCGATACTTCTGAAGGCTCCTGGGAGGCTCCTTCCTACCTCTTCCAGCCTCAGGTGGCTGCCAGCAGCCCCTGGGACCCCTCTGCTTGCAGCTGCAGCATTCAGTCCCTGTCTCCATTGTCATGTGGCATTCTCCCCTGTGTGTCTGTGTCTCTGTTTCCAAATTTCCATCTTCTTATAAGGATACCAGTCCCAGAGGAGTTAGCAACTTCATCTTAATTGGATCTTAATTACGTCTGGAAAAGATCCTGCTTCCAAATAAGGTCACACTCTGAAGTTTTAGGAGGACACAAATTTGAGGGGTTAGGGAGACACTATTCAACCGGGCACCGCTATGATTACTGCCCCACTTTATGGAGAGAGAAAAGGAGGCCCAGAAAGGTCCAGGTCATTTCTCAAAGCTCAAGACTCAAAGCCAGGCTCTCTGCTTCCCCAGCTGTCACTCTTCACCCGCACTGTGGCCTCCCTGGGTAAAGGGATGTGTTGAAAAATGCGAGTGATCCGACGGTGGGCCTGGGGAGGTGCTCCTTGAATCACAGTTGCTGTTCTGTGGAGAACGGGGCCCCTTTCAGCTCCGACATGCCCGGAGTCTATTCAAGGCAGATACAGGACGACAGGGAAAAGCCTGAGTTCCGCCTCCAGCTTTGGGTTTTGTTACCTCTCTGGTTTCAGTCTCAGAATATGTTTGAATTGAGTCAGCAAAACCCACCCTGTGCCACTGGGGAGGAACCCCATGCCCGAGAGTACTGGAGGGGTGACAAATGTCATCTGAACTTCAACATATTAAACAGCACATTTCACGAAGCCTTAAAAAAAAACCCACAAATATTTTCCATGCAGTAAAATTAGCGGCATGAGGTTATGGCCCACGACACTTCCACTTCCAGGGGACTTGAACATGTAAAATGCAAGGTGGCAAAAAGCATGATGTGCAAAGGCACTGCTGGGGCCTGGCTTTGTAGGAATCCCAGCACAAGTTTCTGGGGTCCCAGGCACAAGACCCTGAGACCCACATCTTCGGGCAGCCGTGCCATGGGAGGATAGTGCCACTAACTGGAATTTGATTTAGAGCTTTTCACTGGCCTTTGTAGAAGGGATGCTAATCGCTGTCAGCAACATCGTGAAAAGCTCAGCTGGGGAGTCCCCGGTGCTGAGTCCACTCAGATGAAGACCATGGCTCTTGTGGGTTTCAAGGGACAAAGGGGCCCGGGAGATGGCTCTCACCACAGCTCAGAAACAGTTCAGGAATTGGGAGAAACACTCCAAAACTAAATTAGATTTCTGGCTTTCTAAGTAGAGCTCATGTTTGCAGACGAGTTTGGAAGTTTGGTTTTTGACGCAAGAAAAAGCAGGTGGTTGATGCAGGATGTTGGATAGAGCTTGGAAGTTTGGATTTGTGAGTAAAAGATGATGAAGAGGCATTAAGGGATGAGGATGGGCGTCAGGGAGGGGGTCTTGGCCAGCTCGGAGCTGAGCCCCCCTAGGTGTGGCTGGGGCCTCTTCATTGTTTGCCTCGACTCTCTCGCCAGTAATAAGCCCTCATGCGCTCAAAGACATCTCAGAAACACTCTATGCTTCTTGGGAACACAGAGATCAGAAGGCTGGATCCAGGGTCGAGAGAGCTGGGCTCTGATCCAGGCCCTCCTGCAGACTATCAGAGGACCGCACACAAATCCCTGGCCCTTCCTGGCTTGCCTCTTCAGCAGCCAAACAGGGCTGACAGCAACAGTTGAATCAACCAGACCAGGAGATAGAGAGGCTAAAATGGAAGAGAGAGAGAGAGAGAGAGAGACAGAGAGAGAGAGAGAGGGAGAACTGAGATAATGTACTGACTAGAGATAAGGGTTTCTAGGAAGTCATAGAGACACAGAGTTTAAGCTCAGGGGCCTCTCTGACCAGGGCTTAAAGTTCAGCTCTTTGCTGTGTGACCACGGACAAGTCAGTCACCTGCCCCCTTTGGGCCTCTTCTGCTCATCAGAGCTCCTGCTTTTCACCATGTGAGAACAGTGAGAAGCCGGCAGTATGCAACCCAGAAGAGGGCCCTCATTAGAACCCAATCATGGTCCCGGACTTGTGGCCTCCAGCACTGCGAGAAATAAATGCTGTTTAAACCATCCGGACGGTGGTATTTTTGTTATAGCAGCCCAAGCAGACTAAGACAGTGCTTTTATTTGGATAAGGTCTTTGCAGGTATAATTGAGTCAAGGATCTCGAGATGAGATCATCCTGGATTAGGATGAGCTCTAAATCAAATGGTATGCATCCTGAGAAAAGAGGAGAGGAGAAAAAGGAAAAGGGGGAGGA
>NW_007216862.1:93158-202705 GCF_000164805.1 Carlito syrichta
GGGAGGGAAGGGGAAAGGACATCTGCAGAGACCAGGGCAGAGGTGGGGCCAGCCAGTTAGGAAGCGGTTACAATAAATTCTTCCTGTTATGGACATTTCAAGCATTAAACTCTAAATACCAGAAATCACTCGAGTAACAGAGACTCATGTACAGAAGACACTTTTCCAAGGGCTCAGGGGTTGGATTCCGGGCAGCAATCTGCCTCTGACTCCACCCACCTGTGTTTCCCGGTCCCCTTCTTGGGCCATGTGCCCTTCCCGGCTCTTTCTACCCAATCCCAGGAAACCTGACCGTAGACCTGGGAGGGCAAACCCTATAGACCCATAGAACTTGTGATAACTCATTTGTTACAGCAGCTCTAGGAAACTAATACAGGAAGAAAGATGATCATACGATGATGGAAACAGACACGTTACACCAAGGATTACGGGCAACCACCAGAAGCTGAGTAAGAGACATGGGACAGATTCACCTCTGAGCCTCTAGAAGGAACCTACCTGCACTCACCTGGATTTGAGACTTCTGGCCTTCAGAACTGTAAGACAATAGACTTCTGTTGTTTTAAGCCACTCAGATTTGGGTCATTTGTTATAGCAGCTCTAGTAAACTAATACAGTCTGCAAACGTCCACCGCTGCCGCCCGTCTGTGATGGAACAACCCAGTCAAGCACCCTGTGGTCTTCACTCTCCTCCACTGTAAAATGGGTCTATAGAATTTGCCCTCCCAGGTCTACAGTCGGGTTTCCTGAGATTGGGTAGAAAGAGCTGGGAAGAGCACATGGCCCAAAAAGGGGACTGGGAAACACAGGCAGGTGGAGTCAGAAGCAGATTGCTGCCTGGAATCGAACCCCTGAGTCCCTGGAAAAGTTTCTTCTCTATATGAGTCTCTGTAACTCAAGTGATATCTGGTATTTAGAGTTTAATGCTTGAAATTTCGACAACAGGAAGAATTCATTGTAGTTGCTTCCTAACTGGCCAGTCTCACCTCTGCTCTGGTCTCTGAAGATGTCCTTTTACCCAGTGGGAACTTCTAAAAGAATCAAAGATTTGAAGCCAGCACGGGGGTTCTTTTGTCTTCAGAAAACGTTCAAGGTCAGTGTCTTGGCATTTAAAGCCCTCCATGCCAATGTCACCTCCAACACTGCACACACATATGCACATGCACGTATGTACACACCCTTCACTCCGACACCGCAAACCCCGTGGCATTTCTTTGAAGAGTCTCCCACCACCACTCTCTCCTACCCTTATTACCTCCTGCCCTGCCTGCTTCTCCCCAGCCTGGCCCTCTCAGCCTGGCTAGCTCCACCTCTGCCCAGACTTTGCCTCTTTAGGACGCTTCCTTTTAACCCTAGAGGCTGTGTGCAGTGCCTTTGCCACTGGACTGTCACCAATCCTGTTTCTACTATTAGGCTTAACACACTGCATTATAAATCCCTGTCATTATTTGACAGTCAAGCCCCAAGCAGCGTGAAGGCAGAGATCACACCTACCTGTTCCCTGTTCAGGGACTCACCCGTGTGAACTTATCGTCACCTTCAGTCTCGGCCACTCACACTGGTATATTTCATGTACTCTTCCTGGAATACCCTTCCTGCAACTCTTCCCCACCTCACTCCTTGCAGGGACCACCCACTCCTGACCTCAAGGCTTCCCTGGCCCTGACCTCCAGGGTTGAGTCTACAAAGAGCGGAATTTGTTTCACACCCAGGTCTGCCACATCCCACGTGGCCAGAGCCCAACCCACGTGGTCCTCAGTGGCCCCATCTTCACAGGGTAGGAGGAGAGGTTTCCATTCCTCCCAAACCGGAATCCCATGGCGACCACATGGCTGACAGACTCTGCTGACACTGCAGCAACACGCTGGCCTCGGAGCTCATGACAGGCATCCTAGAGGGAGGTCGCTTGTCGCCAATGGCTGACTCTGCCCAGGGTCTGGGAACCTTCAACCTCAACATGGAAGAGCTAGCTCTCAAGGGGCCTAGGTCAAGGGTGGGCTCCTTCACCGGGCTGCTAAGTGCCCATTCCACAGGACATCACAGTTAATGCGGCGAGAACAAGCAGTTTGGCCAAAGCCACCCATGCTGCTGAAAGCTAAGCAGCCAGTTATTCTTTATCCATCTAATTCAACTAGGAGCTGATGTCGCCATTGTTAATTACAATGTATTGGGACATATAAATAAATGCTAGTTAACATGGCTTTTGATTGACGTGCGGTAGGAAAGGCATGGGTCAAGCACACCGAGACTCAGAAATTTGGGATCGGATCCCACGTCAGCAGAGAAGCCAGCTGGTATGCACTGAGAGCCTACGCCATGCCGGCATCTGGTGGTCACAGTCCTGACTCTCCAGGGTCGTCAGAGCCGTGACAATGTCAATTCTGCAGCACACCCAAAGCTCTGGGAAGGCTCTGGATTTTAGTGTTTTTTTTTGTTGTTTTTTTGAGTTGGAGTCTCACTCTGTCACCCAGACTGGAGTGCAGTGGCCGCTCCCAGCCACTGCAGCCTCGACCCGCTGGGCTCAGGCGATCCTTCTGCCTCAGCCTTCCAAGTAGCTGGAACCACAGGCACGCGCTACCACACCGGGCTAATTTTGGATTTATTGTAGAGATGAGGTCTCACCAAGTTGCCCAGGCGGGTCTCGAACCCACAGGCTCGGGCAATCCACTCACCTCGGCCTCTCAAAGCGCTGGGATTACAGGCTGAGCCACCGAGTCCGGCAAATTTTGTATTTTTAAACATGCCCCAGGGAAGGCTGACGTGCAGCCAGGGTTGAGAATTACCTTGTGAGGATCTTCAAGAAAGTCCTTGTTTGACTGCATCTGCACAGAGACCTTTATGGTGGGGACTGAGTCCCTGGTTAGCACTTCAGGCAACCCAGACTCCAGGAGGACAGACAGCAGGGCAGGGAGGCCAGAGGTGTGCTGGGACCCCAGGACTATGAGGGTGCAAACACTCCAGCAGCTCTTACAGGGTGAGCCTGGACTGCCCCCTTCTTATCTTGCCTGCTGAGCAGCTGAAGTACCATCAGCTAGCTTTGGGGAGACCCCAGGTCGGTCCTTCTCTGTGCTTCCGGCCCCCACCCCCAGCTTAAGTAGCCCTTGGCCAACGCTGTTGAATGAATCAACAGCTTTAGTGTGACATCAAAGGACACCAGATAAACTTGTAGGAGTAAGAATCTGGGAGACAACAGATTTGGGTGGAACATGATGACTACAGAGAGTGACTATGCTGGCTACTGTTGCTCAAAGAGTTGGCTGGAGGAAGACTGTCTTTGGCAGACAAAGCTTTTAACTACCTGCAAGCCAAAATAAAACTCTCAGTGCCCTAACCAACTGAACAGACCCTGTCGCCACCCCCTCCCCCCAGGGAAACCTGAAAAACTACATTCCAGGTTAAGATGGAAAAGGAGGTCAGACACACCTTGTTCTATCCCCTCCCTGGTGGAGTTTAGACACAACTAACTAGCATCAACAAAAACGAGAGATCATAAGAATGATGAAACAGACTGTGAAAGTAAGATACCAAACTCCAGTCTGACTCTGGGAAAGCACCTCATGACAGAGAGCAGGCCCTAAGGGAAACAAAAATATTTTGCCCCCCAAAATTCTTCTTTGACACAGTCTGAAATAGCCCCCAAAGTCATCTTTCGAGGGGAAGTCGCTGTATCTGCAGCATCTCTATTAACATAGCCAGATCTCTCCCCTTCCGGCCTCCCGGGATCCAGGAGGGATTAACTGAAAGTCTGACACCTTTAAATCTGACTAACAGACATGTGACATCCATTCTCTCTAAGGGCTGCCACCAGTGAGGCTTCATCTCAGACATTCCTTTCCACTAAATTCAGGCCTTTGGACAACAGCTTAACTCTCTCAGTCAACTGTCAACTAAAGGATCTGTAAAACTCACCTATAACTTGTAAGCCCACATTAAGATGTCCTGCCTTTCCAGGCACACGTGTGAACCTCACGTGTATTTATTTCTGCCTTTACTTGTAAACTCTGTCTTCCTAAAGTGTGCAAAACCAAGCTGTAATTCAACCACCATGAACGCATGTTCGTAGGACCTCTTGGGATGTAGCTTGGGCCATGGTCACTCACATTTGGCTCAGAATAAACCTCTTCAAATATTTCACAGAGTTTGGCTTTTTGTCAGCACTGTCAATGTGCACCCCTCCCTCTTCTGCCTTTATAATAAACAGTTTTCTTCAAGGAGAGACTGGGATCCTTTATAGATACACCTGCTGCCAGGGTGGCCACAGTTCTAGCCAAGCTGATGTTAGTATGCTAGAAGTTTCTGGGGAAAGTCTTACTTTCTACGTAAAAGGGAATAGCTCTAGATCTTTCTCTTCCACTACTCTTCCCCTTCCTACCTTGAACAGGATGTAACATCTGAAGCTGTAGCAGCCCCTTATGACCTCGAGGCCAAGAGAGTCTCAGAGATGCTGAACCTGCTGCCACGGAGATATCTACATTCAGATTTATTGTTACGTGAGAAAAATAAAGCTCTCTTTGTCGAAGCCACCATAAGGCCAGTTGAACGTTCCTTGCTGTTGAGACCAACTCGACGGATGCATGAGCTATGAGATGACTTCCACAGCACCTAAAAACTTCACGTGGGCTCTGATCAATGGTGGCCTCATTGAAGGGATAAAAAGTTGGCCTCAAGAAGAATATTTATGCTTTCCTCAATAAACATTTATTAAGTGCCTGTTACCGTGCTGGCCGTGAAGATACCACACCATCTGAGAACCCAAGGTTTAGTGGGATAATCAGATAATATGCAAGAGAAGAGGCCAAGGCCCTCATGAGAGACCCTCAGGTCCTAGGTGGCCCGGCTCCAGGCTCCAGTTCCCCTCCCACTCGCCACCCCGGCCTCTGTACCTTTCTGTGCCTATCATGCTCTGCCCCAATGCCAGCAGGCTGTGGGCCCTTCCCTCCTGCTTGTAGTCATCGTATCAGATAAGCCAGCTCTGACCTCCCCAGGTAGAAGGGTGAACCCCCCCTCTTATCCTCCCTATCTGCTGTGCTCCACCAAGCTGACAGGCGTGTCTCAGAAAAGCCTTCCTGGTTTATCAGTCCATCTACTGTAAATCCCACGGCAATGGGTATTTTCCTCTTTTGTTCATCATGCCATCCTAATGCCTGGCACACAACAGGCACCTAGTTGGTGTCTGTGGCTGAAGGATTGAAGGAACGAATGAATCATGACTATTTAGGAAGTGCATTTGCCACGGGAGAGGTGAGCACGTGAAGACCGCAGAAGACAGATCACAGCCAGGATGTGAGGCGGGAAAGGCATTCGGAAAAAGATTGCACCTGAACTGTGTCTCGGCCATCGAGGGCTGGTCTCACAAGAACGGAGGCATGGGGAGAGGAAAAGGAAGTGGGTTACTGAGAGAGGGCACGATCCCTGTGGAAATACAGAGACGGGACGCATTGTGGTATGTTAAGCTAACGTGCTGCTAGTTTTCTCAACTTTCTCATCTGTACAGTGTGAATAAGAAAGGTGCTTACCTTAACAGATAGTTATGAGGGTGTTATGTAAGCACTAAGGGAGCTCTTTTTTTGTTCTTTTCTTTTGCCAGAGGGTGTTGCTCTGTTGCCCAGGCTGGAGTTCAGTGACAAGATTATAGCTCACGGCAGCCTCAAACTCCTGGATTCAAGGGAACCTTGCGCCTCAGCCTATCTGGAACTATAGGCACATGCCTGATTAATTTTTTAACTTTTTTTTTTTTTTGTAGAAACAGAGTCTTGTTATGTTTCCCAGGCTGGTTTCAAACTCCTGAGTTCAAGCAATCCCGCTTCAGCCTCCCAAGTAGCTGAGGCTATAGGCACACACCACCACGCCCATCTAATTTTCTGTGCGGTAGAGATGGAGGTCTATCGTCCAGGCTGGTCTACACCTCCTGGTCTCAAGAGATCGTCCTGCCTCTGCCTCCCACAGTGCTGGGGTTGCAGACAGGAGCTACTACACCTGACCTGAGTAAACTGTATTATTCGTACTTCGAGTGTGACCATTATTCAGATTTGTTCTGAAGGGCACAAGGTCGTGGAGACATGCAGAAGTGGCCCAAGAAGGGCCCCGGCAGCTGTATCGCAAGTGTATGGTGCAATAGCTAATTTTATTTGCCCACCTTGCTGGGCCGTGGTGCCCAGATTTGTGGCAAACATTATTCTGAATGAGTCCGGGAGAATGTTTTTGGATGGGATGCACCTAGATCAATGGACTTTCGGAAAAGCAACTTTCTCTCCACAATATGGGTGGGCCTCTTCCAATCTGTTGAAGGCCTGGAGAGAAGACTGACCTCCCCTGTGGAGCGGGGAATTCTACAGTGGGAGGCCTTTGGACTCGAGCTACATCAATTCTTTCCTGGTTCTCTAGGCTGACAGTCCATCACGCAAATTTTGGGTTTTCCAGCCTCCATAATCTTGTAGGCCAGTTCCTTAAATCAACCGCCCCCCCAGCCTCTGTGGGCCAACGTCTGCCGGTGCCCGCAGGCAACGCGGTACGGTGGACATCTCGGAGACAAGGCGAGAGAGGAGTGTGAGACGCAGGAGGCGGACGACAGGGAGGACCTCTCTAGAGTCGGGTTGTGGACTGAATCGTGTCCCCTCGAAATCCGGGCGGAAGTCCTCACCCCCAGCACCTAGGGGTGTGACTGCATTTGGAGCTGCGGCTTTTAAGGCACAAGTGAAGGGTGGCCAGTCAAGGGGCCCCAACCCAACAGGGCTTGTGTCCTTCTAGAAAGAGGAGATGGGGACATGCGTGTGAGGCCACGGGGAGAAGACCGCCATCTGCAAGCCAAGGCGGGGCCTCAGGAGAAACTAACCCTTCGGATGCCACCAAGAATTTCCACTCCTGCTTGGAGACAGGGCTTTCAGCCTTTCCCTCTCTTAGGCTACACTTTAAAGATTTCTTTGCCTTCTAATCTCATCGTGTACTTGCTTAAGGAATTCCAGAGGCTATTATGGAATAAGAGTATGGAGACCCCATGGCAGAATTCTCCATTGCTCAGAGGTCACCTAAAGATGAGTCATCCACAGCCTGGCCACAACTGGGACCTCACTGGCCAGCTCTCCAGGCGGGCAACCATTCAAGATGACAGTAGTGGGGAGTCTCTGTGCTGTTGCCACATGCTCCCCATTCCATGCTTTCTCTTTAAAACGCTCTGTCCTCCATCTAAAATCTTGAAATGGTGTCTTTGAGCCATGAACCTAGCCATTTCCCCATATTCCAACTTTTGGAATAAAACCACCTTCCTCACACTCGATCTTGTGCTTATTTATTCCGACCTGCAAACAAGGAGTAGCAGAACTTGCCATTGGCAACACTGACACCTTGAACTTGGGACTTTCAGTCTCCAGAACTGTGAGAAATAAGCTTTAGGGGTTTATGTCACCCAGTCTGTGGTGCTTTGTTTTGGCAGCACTAGCAAACTAATACTGTGTTTTTTTATTCAGGGGGCACTGGGAAGTTCCCAATGAGTTTTGAAAGTGGATCTTAGGCATATGATTGTGAATGCATGAAGAATAAACAAACAGCACGGAGAACTGATTTGGGGGGTGGGGAGTGCTTTCCCATGGAGGGTAGAAGACAGCTGAAGGCAAATGCAAGAGGCAATGGTGTGTTTTATAAATAAATGACCGTCCCAGCTCACACACACACTGAAGGAGATCACAGTGTCAGGAAACGTGAAAGTGAGTCGGGGACAAGGACCCCGGGACCAGCCTGGTGCCTCTGATACCCTGGGGTCCCTTGGTGAACGGAGCAAGGAAGCACCCTGCAGATTTGAAAAGATCTGGGAGGAATGAGACTTCATGATGAGCAGAGGCCGAGCAACGCAGGTGAGCAATAAGTTCGATCCAACTGGTCAGTAGCAGATCATCTGCTCAACCATGCTTGAAAGCCATTCACAGGTGAGCCTGCATTTCCTGTGATAGTTAGCTCGTAATAAAGTGATCCCCAAGAGCTGGAAAATTCCTCCAAAGCATGCCTCGAGCCAAACACAGCCTAATTAATATGAAATGAATCAGTATTCATTAACATTTCATATAAAGAAAGAAATGGATTCCATCCTCCTCGTAAAGATGTCTGCACAATGAAGGCTTCTAGTCAATGCATCACGCTCAAGAATTCTCAGAGTGATTCTTACATAAGAATCACAGCTCAAGGAAGTTAGGGAACTTGCCAGAGTCACATGTCTGGGCCAGAATTCCAACTAGGCTCTGTCAAACTTCACAGTCAGAGCTCTTTAACCATGATGCTATAAGCTAACTTCTGCAGCTTCCCAAAAAGAGCAACCACACTTTCTGAGTCCCCACTTGTGGCAGACACCGTGCAGGGCATTGGATATATATTGCTGCTATTTGTCTTATTGTTAATTCTAGTCCTGCCTCAGGACGTTTGCACTTGCCACTGATTTTGTCTATGATGTTCTTTTCCCCAGATCCTCACATGATCCATTTTCTCCTCCGCTCAAATGTCTCTGCTCAGAGAGGTCGTTCCTGTTGCCCTGGCCCCCAGGGAAGCTGTCCTACCTTCCCAGGTCATCACACTGCAAATTTTTTCTTCGGAGCAGCTATCATTGATGGAAATCATTATGCTTCTTTGCGGTGCACGTGTTTGTCTGTCTCTCCTCCTAAAGTGTCAGTTGGGTGACATCAGGGACCTGGTGAGGCCTGTTGCCACACCATTCCAGGTCTTTAGCATAGTGTCAGGGCTGAGCAGTGGTCTATGAACACTTACTGTCCATTCAAAATCCTGCTTTGCATTCCACCATGCTACCATTGTCTTGAATGCCCAGTAACTTAAAAGATCAAAAAGATTCTAACAGAATCCATTTTTAAGGGGGAAGAAATACCTTGATAAGCTAAATGTTTCTGAACATTCAAAGTTTCAAACATATATGTAACCTCTAATCCCTGCTTAATTCCCAAATGGGTTTGTTGCAGTCTGGGCATTAAATTGGTTAGTCTGTTAATAATAAAAAAAAAATTTTGCACACTCTAAATTCACACACAGCTGTGTGAGAGCCCAGAATGAGGCTTTCCTCGTTCTCCCGTGGAACGAGACAACTAATAATATGCTTGGGTATGGGAACGATCGTCATTGCATAATAAGGCAGTGTGGAGTCTGGAATGATCATCTGTGCAACTCTTGCTCAAATGTATCCAGAACCTTCCTCTGAGGGACATGAAGAGCTATTATCACATGACACGGGGCCACTTTCTGCCTTCTTATGTGCAGACTGCCTCTGGCTGTCCCATGAATTCTAACTAATGCCCTGCTTGTTCTGCTTTGACCCTGCAGTCTTTGAGCAAAGGGCCCATGTGCTGACCCAAGGAAAACACTTCTGAGGCAAACTCCCCAGAGAGTTCTCCCAAAGGGACCCTTCCCCTTCCCTTGGAAACGGGCATGCCCTGTCGACTTCAGAGTGGACTCAGAGGGCAGCGCTTCGCCCTGGACTCCCTTCTTCCGGCTGAGCCATCACAGGGGTCAGGAAGAGTCTGTGGAGAGTGGAGAGTGGAGCGCGAGGGCCGTGGGAGGGCGGGTGGGAGCAAGAGGGGTGAGAGGGGGCTTTGCAGACACGGGAGAGGGAGAAACTCACCTCTGGGCGCTCCCCCGGAGTCAGCCAGTATAAAGCATTTGCTTAGCTCTTACCTGTTGGTCACTTCATTGTCAAGTCCCTCACTCGTTTGTATGAATGTTTATTTCTATAATATTCATTTATTTATATTGCCATGATGTGTGTTAGATGTCTTAGATATGTGCATGTATACTATCAGCACATGTGTACACATGCGTGTATACACACTGCTTAGTGGATATTTGCATATGTGTGCATATATACATATACACGTGTGTGTATGTATACTGCTTGGTATGTGGACATGTATATGCATATGCATGTGTGTATGTATCTATATGTATACTGCATGTGTTTTGCATGGGGTGCACACGTACATATATACTGCTCAGTGAGTGTATATTATAAAGCGAGTACATATGTTTATATATGTGTGTGTGCTTATTGCTTGGTGGCTGTGTATATACGTGCGTATACACACATAAGAGTGTGCTTACATATGTACTGTTTGTTTAGTGGGTGTGTATATGTGTCCACGCATGTGCACGTATGTGTACAGAACTGCTTGGTGGCTGTGTATACATGTATATGTATATGCATACATGTGTATCTATGTAAATATGAACGTCTTAGTGGCTGCACATACATGTGTCCACACATATGTGTATCTACCTTTGAGCAGGTACTGAGGATACAACAGTGAACAGCGAGGAAACACCACCGCCCTCGAAGGGGCAGGAGACCCGCGTCCAGGAGGACGGTGCACAGACACCAACGAGACCGCAGGGAGTTGCGGGTGCTCCGAGGAAAAGGGGAGAGAAGGGTGAGGAGAGGTGGACAGCTTGGGATGGAGCCGAGTGACACGGGGCATCTGAGCAGAACGCGGCACGCCACGCATGAGCCTTGCCCAGACCTGGTGACTGCGGCAGAGGGAACAGCGAGTTCTGAGGTTCCAGGCCAGAAACAAGAGACCAGGAGAAGGGATGGGGCGGGTTGAGCAGGGCAACAGAGGTGACGAAAGTGAAGACGGAAAGGTGGTCTAAGCCAGACCCCAGGGCCTGCAGGGCAGAGCGGGAGACCGGCGTTTCTTCAGAGTGGGTGGGCAGCAGCCAGCAGGTGGGCTCAGCGAAGCCCTGTGCACACCCATGGCTGTGGCCTGGACCCAGGCTTGCTCTCCTCTTTCCCCTCTTCCACCCGGCCACTCAATAGCCCGGCACTGCCAAGCCTGTACCCTGGGCCAAGCACCCCACTAAGCACTGACGGGACCGGGTGGAGAGGCACGACCCAGTCCCTCGGAATCTCATGGTCATGGGGAAGACAGACGAGCAGCCCAAACACCCTCCCCAGCCCAGCTGTACGTGCGAGACGGGAGGCGAGACTCTAAGAGCACCAGACGCAGGGGGAGCTCAGTCTTCAGGTCTCTTCCTTGATTTCCCCCCATGTGGATTCCCCAACATCCTAGAACCCACCGAGCCACCCGAGAAACTCTCAGCCATGCTGGCTTCGAGAAGACACGGAAGACGCGTAAAAAATGCCAACCATATGCTAGGTGCAGTGCCGGGGTTCATGCTGTTTGCCTCCTTATCCTCACACGAGCATTTTAAGTCCCTTCTTGTCATTATTCCTTCTTGGAAGAGGAAACGGAGGGTGCAGACGCCACAGGACTGATCCAAGTTCACACGACTGGAAGCAGCAGTCTCAGGCTCAGAGCCAGACCTCCCGTCTGGAAAGCCTGTGCCTTACCTTCTGCGCCTTTCTTCCACCTTTTCTCTCCCTTTTCCTCTAGGCCTTTCTTCATACCTTTATACCCAGACCAAATGTCCAATGTCAACGGACACCGACGGACTTTCTCCTCCTGAAACCCTGGTTCCCCCTGATGTGCCTGATGAAGGCTGGTTTCTGGACATGTGGGGGAAAAATGGACTGTGTGTGGCAGTGGGGTCTTCTCCAGGCCCCCCATTCGCCATCTGTATGATGGGGGCTGCTCAGGAACAATGGTGTTCAGTTCCCAGGGCAAAAACTGTTGGTTTCTGATTGGCCGGGACTCTTGAGATGGCAAACATTGGAAGTCCAACAAGACCATGCATCAGCAGAAAGTGATGTTAGTTCCGGGAGCTGGAAAGGACAGTGGTTAACTCACAAGACTGAAAGAACGAGAAGGTGGTGACACCAATGTGTCCACCCATGTCCCCCGTCACTTGCCTCTACACACCATGGGCTGACTGTGAACACCTGTGATGCTCTTCAGAAGGCTTTTTTCTACCCCGCACGGGACAAGCTAAAGATGTGGGGGAGCCACTGGTGCAAAGGCAGCCAACCTCCAACACGGAATGAGAACTGGGCATCCACGCGTCTCTGCTTCTAGCCTGCAGACGCCCTGGAGCACGCTCTGCACTGTCTCCTGATCGCCCCCCACGGAAGCAAGCTCTAGGTGCCCACGGTGAGGAGTGGCTTGATCAAACACCCGCTACTGGCTGCCTTCCCCTCTGCCTCGTTCTCTCCTCTCCCAGGTGTTTGCTTGGACCGCCTCTTGACGAGCAGCTTGTACTCAGCTCTCTCTCTTGAAATCAGCTTCTTGAGGAACCCAGGCTAAGACAGTGATCAGCAAAGCCAGGACCAGGGTGAGACCAGCAAGGTGTCTACGGTGCACAACTTAAGGAAGTCAGTGCCAAGCCTGCATCTGCAGAAGTTAAGGATGCTTGCCTGAATTAACTCGCTGCCCCTCACCTTAATCCTGAGCCTGACCAGCAGGACTCCATTGCTTCATCGACCTCTCGCGCCTGTTTCTGTTTTCTTTTCTTTTTTTTTCGTTTGGCTTTCGAGCCTCATTCTTTCCTTCTGCAAATAACCCCTCGCCTTTGCCAACTGCTGAGGAAAAGGGCCACCCACAAACGCAGTCCTGTTTTCTGACAGTGCATGACACAGGAGGAAAAGAGAGCAAGTTTCTCACCACTGGTTCCACGGAAGGATTCTGAGTGGCTGGCCTTGACTCACATGGCCGCTTCTTGGACCAAGCACCGTGCCTGTGGTTTGTGTGACTGGCACGGCCGCATCACACTCCCGTCTCAGTGACTGGCAGTTGCACTCGGCTCACATGGAGGGGCAGAGGTGTCCTCCAGAGGGAAGGGATGTCATCATAGGAAGGAAGGGGACCCAGAGGCGTGCCGGACAGTCACAAACATTAGCCGCCACAGGCTACCGTGGTTCTCCGTCGCCACAAAGTGGTTAATCTGCTCACCCGGGCATCCACAACTGGCACGTATCAGAGCCAGCCTGACTCTCAAATCTAAGTTGTGTCAACTTGATCCATGGAAATTGATCTGCGCTGCCTCAGTTGTCCCCAAATTTCGTCACAAAAAAAGTCAGTAGATTCTTGCTAAAATCAATGAATTGCCTGCAACTCTGACTTTGGCACTTCATTGGGAGGCATGACTTCTCCCAGCAGGAAAGTGAAATGAGATTTCTGTGAATTCACATGTGTGCTTTTCTGATAACCAAGGCTATTGTCATAGTTTAACAATAAAATGTCTTTCCTGAAAGCTCTTAATAAATGCTGGATATCAAAACTGCCAAAGGCAGAAAGCAACGCCAAAATGTCTCTTCAGTATTAACAGGACAGTTTATTTCATCCTAGGCCAGCCCACCTCTACCTTGACTTTAGGAACAGGTGTGTAGACTTCACCTCACCTGCATTTACCATGAAAGGTAGTGCCATTTGATATTTTGACCAGAACAAAGTTACCTTTTATTCCCTTAAAGTAAGCTAACCTCATTCTGAATACTGGATGTTTGTGTTCGTTCTGTTAATACATGAGTTTATGTGTCATCAAACTACTGCTGCAGCCCAAAAGCAACTTAAAAATAACCTAAAACGCTTGGATTTTTCAAAAGATCCATTAAACCACAGTATTAAGACACTTATGCTCTAGTCTACGGGTTCTGATAGCCATGCCAGTAGCAAAATAGCATCACGGGTATAAGCAGAAAAGATAGACAAAATGCTTGTTAGAATTATGTTTTTAAAAAAATACAACGTACACCAAAGTTTCTGCAAAATCACATCACAGTATCCAGGATGGAAAACCAAACTACCTGACATAAAGAATCAGGAAAATGTGACCCGTTCTCAATATAACTCATAATCAGTGGAGGTGAACCTTAAGATGACCAGATGTTGGAACTGGCATAAAGGGTAATAAAGCAGCTATTATGACTATGCTACATGATATAAAGAGAAATGTGACTGAAATAAATGAAAACAATAGAAAATCTAAGCAAAGAAAAATAAACTAATTTTTTAACTCAAGAATTTCCACCTAGGCATATCATAGTTAAACTTCTAAGAGTCAAAGATTAGGGAATTTTTTTTTTTTAGTTGGAGTCTCACTCCACCCAGGCTGGAGTGCAGTGGCATGCTCACAGTCACCCAGCATTGACCTGCTAGGTTCAGGCAATCCTTCCACCTCAGCCTTCCAAGAAGCCAGAACTACAGGCATGAGCTACCACGTCCAGCTAATTTTTTGACTTATTGTAGAGATGAGGTCTTGCCAAGTTGCCCAGGCTCAGGCAATCTCCTCACCTCGGCCTCCCAAGTGCTGGGATTACAGGCTTGAGCCACCGCACCCAGTCTAAGGGAAATTTTTGAAAGGAAGAAGACAAAAGTGAATCATTACATACTAGATAATACGTATTCAGTTTGATGACTTCTCATCAGAAATTATGAAGATCAGGTGACAATAATACAAACTTTTAAAGTAATGAAAGAATCTATCAATCAAAAATCTGTATTCAGAAGAAATATTCTCCAAAAAATAAGGAGAAATAAATACATCTCAAATAAAATGAAATAAAGAATAAATTAACAGGAGACCTGCACCACATAAAATGCTAAAGGAAATTCTTCAGGCTGAATGAAAATGCCAGAGGGAAATGTAAATCTTCCTAACAGGTTAGGGTCAACGTTAAGGACTATTTTTCTCCTAATTTTTAAAAAGCAAATAAGCCATATGTATACATAATTATATTATAGTTATTTATAATTAGTTATACATATGTGTATATATAACATTGTAGTTGAGATTTATAATTTAAGAAGTGAATACATTTGACAACTATAGTATTAAGGCTGGTGGGATAGGAAATAGCCCTCTGCGGTTGCAAGGTTTTTACATTTTTTGAAAAGTATAAAATACTAATTCTCAGCAGACTGAATTTAAATTAAGAATGTATAGTATAATCCTTTAGAGCAACCATTAAGAAGTACACTACGGGGAAGTAGACTTAATAGGTTCGTGCAAAAGTAATTTTGGTTTTAACATTGTTGATATTTGACATATGATATTGGAAGCCATTCTTAAATAAATGTGGTCATGTTATACATCACTTTACTGCACAATTTCTCGCTTTATGTTTTTTTGCTAATGACTTATTACTTGCTGTTTATTTTATATTTATTTTAGACTATGGAAATGATGCTAGACAAAAAGCAAATTCGAGCAATTTTCTTACTCGAATTCAAAATGGGTCATAAAGCAGTGGAGACAACTTGCAACATTAACGATGCATTTGGCCCAGGAACTGCTGACAAACGTACAGTGCAGTGGTGATTCAAGAAATTTCACAAAGGAGACAAGAACCTTGAAGACGAGGAGCATAGTGGCTAGCCATTGGAAGTTGACAACAACCAACTGAGAGCAATCATTGAAGCTTATCCTTTTACTACTACACAAGAAGTTGCCCAAGAACTCAGTGTCGACCATTCTATGGTCATTCAGCATTTGAAGCAAATTGTGAAGGTGCCTCGTGAGCTGACCGGAAATTTAAGAAATCATTGTTTTGAAGTGTCGTCTTATTCTATGCAACAACAACGAACTATTTCTTGATCAGATTGTGCCATGATGAAAAGTGGGTTGTACAGGACAACCAGCAAAGACCGGCTCAGTAGTTGGACACAGAAGACGCTCCAAAGCACTTCCCAAAGCCAGACTCGCACCAAAAATAGGTCATGGTCACTGGTGGTCTGCTGTCAGTCTTCCCACTCCAGCTTTCTGAATCCCAGTGAACCCACAACAGCTGAGAAGTGTGCTCAGCAAATCAGTGAGATGCACTAACACTGCAACGCCTGCAGCTGGGATTGGTCAGCCTTTCTGTGGGTCAATTCTTCTCCACACACCTGACCGCACGGTACACAGCCAATGCTTCAAAAGTTGAACGAATCGGGCTGCAAAGTTTTGCCTCATCCGTCTCATTCACCTGACCTCTTGTCAACAGACTACCACGTCTTCAAGCATCTTGACAACTTTTTGCAGGGAAAATGCTCTCCAAGAGTTTGTCGAATCCAGAAGCACGGATTTTTATACTACAGGAATAAACAAACTTATTTCTTGTTGGCAAAAACGTGTTGATTGTAATGGTTCCTATTTTGATGAATAAAGATGTGTTTGAGTCTAGTTGTAGTGCTCTCAAGTTCACAATTCGGGACTGCAATTACTTTTGCACCAATCTAACATTAAAATAAAGTCAACAGATAAAGGAGAATTCTAAATACTCAGTTAATTCAAAAGAATACAAAGAGGAGAAACATAAGAATTAAAAACAAGGAGTAAGACAAAAACAAAACAACAGACCTCAATCAAACCATATCAATAATCAACTATGACTAGACTAAACAATCCAGCTAAACGGCAGAGATTGTCAGAATGGATTTTTTTTAAAGCAAGACCTAACTATATCTGTCCTCAAGAGATTTATGTTAAAAAGAAAAACACAGAATGACAGTAAATGCATAGAAAAACATGTATCATGGAGACAGTAAGCATAAGTAGTCTAGAATGGCTATGTTAATCTCAGAGACAATAAGCTACAAAACAAAGGATATTAACAGAAAAAGAAGAACATTGTGTAATGAAAATAGAACCAATTCATCATGAGGATATAACAGTCATGGTTGTGTATTCATCTAACACAAGACCTCAAAGTTATAAGAAGCAAACATTAACAGATTTAAAGTACGAAGGAGTAACTCCACAATTATAGTTGGAGATTTCACACATCTGCCTCAGAAATTAATAAAACAACCAGATATTTTTAAATCAGCAAAGATCTCAATAACTTTATTAGTCATCTTGACTTCACTGATGTTTCTTGAATCTTACACCTAATTTGAAATGCACAATCTTTTCAAGTGAGCACAGTGTGTTTCCTAAGGTAGACCATAAGCTAGACATAAAATGAGTCTCAATTAATGTGAAAGAATTAAAATTATGGACCACAATGAAATACATTAGGATCAATAACAATAAAAAGTTGAGAAAAACACCAAATACTTGGAAATTAAACAACACATACCTACATAATTTATGACTCAAAGAAGGCATAAATAGAAAAATTAGAAAATATTACAAACTAAATAATAATAAAAATGCAATATATCATATTTGTGAAATGTAGCTTAACCAATACTTAGAGGGAAATTTATAGCTCTAAATGTTTATATTAGAAAAAAAGAAATTTCTACAATTAATAACCTAATGATCCACCTTGAAAAGATTATAAACTGATCAAGAAAGAGAAAGAAAGACAAATTGCTAATATCAGAAATGAAAGAGGAGTTATCACCACAGATGCTACCAGATACTATAAAAATTAAAAGGATCATATAAGAATATTATTAATCATTTTATGCCCACAAATTTGCCAACATAGAGAAAGCAGATAAATTCCTTCAAAAATATTACTTACTAAAACTCATGTAAGAAAGAAAAATAAACAGAAAATCTATAACCTTACATCTTCTGGTAGTCAAAAAGCCTTACCAGAAAGAAAGTTCATGCCCAGGTGATTTCATTCCTAAGTCCTATCAAGCACTAAAAAAAAAAAGAGGAATACCAATTTTACACAAACACTTTCAGAAAATAGAGAAGAAAAATGTCCAAACACATTTTATGAGACTAGTATATCCCTAAGAACAAAATTGCCAAAGATATTACCAAAAAAAAAAAAAAAAAAAAAAAGAAATGTCAGATTAACAAAGACATAAAATTCTCGAATAAGATATTAGCAAATCAAATTCAACAATACACCAAAAGAATAAAATATCCTATTCAGGTGAGATATATATCAACAACGTAAGGTTGGTTAAAATTTGAAAATCAATTTAATGCATCATAGTAAAAAAAAAAAAATAAGAAGAAAAACAACATGATCATTTCAAAAAATTCAAAAATAAAAGCATTTGACAGAATTCAATAGCCAGACATTATAAACACTTCCAGCAATCTAGGGCCAGAAAAGAGTTGCTCAGTCCAATTAGGGGAATCGGCAAAGTTGACGGATAAACTTGTCTTGAACAGTGAAATACCAGACACTTTTTTCCTCCTAAAATTCAGAACAAAGCAAGAATGCTGGCTCTCATGACTTCGCCTCGACATTGTGCTGAAGGTTTTAGCCATTGCAATAAAGCAAATATCTAAAAAGCACAACGATGGGGGGGAATAGGTAAAACTACTTCTATTAGCAAATGGCATAATTGGTGACATAAAAAATCTACAGAGTTCAGTCTGTCATCATGCTCTTTGGGAGGCCGAGGTGAGTGGATTGCCTGAGCCCGAGGGTTCGAGACCCACCTGGGAAACTTGGCAAGACCTCATTTCTACAATAAATAAAAAATCAGCCGGGCGTGGTAGCGTGCACCTGTAGTTCCAGCTACCTGGAAGGCTGAGGCAGAAGGATCGCCAGAGCCCAGCAGATTGAGGCTGCGGTGGCCGGGAGCGGCCACTGCACTCCAGTCTGAGCAACAGAGTGAGACTCCAACTCAAAAAAAAAAAATCTTCAGGAAGTTACAAAACAACTACTACAACTAATCATTTAACTATCAAGGTTTTGGGAAACAAGATTAAGATACCAAAAAACCAAAAAAAAAACCTAGGTTTTTATATCTAACAGTAAACAATTAAAAACTAAATTTAGAACAATTTTGTTACAATAGTTAAATGAAAGAACTATTTGGGAGAGAATATTAATACCAAAAAAGGCCAAGGCCTTACCTTAAAAATGACAAAACATCACTAAAACAGAACTGTAAATATCTAATAAAAATAGAGATGAATCAAAATAGAGAGATATATCATGACCATAGAGTAGAAGACTCACTACTAGTAAGATGTCATTTATTTCCATATCGACATACAGATTTAATGTAACCCCAATTATAATCCCACTGTTTTTTGTAGAAATTGACAGGCAACTCAAAAATTACTATGAAAATCCAAAAGCTTAGAATATCCAAAACAATCGAAATAGAATAAATGTATAGGACTTATGCTACTTGATTTGAAGACTTACTGGAAATCCACAGCAATTGAAACAGTCTGGGGCTCTCTTTTTATTTTATTTTATTTTATTTTAAAGATGGGGGTACATGTCAGAATTAGGTACATAAGTGGTCCATGTGCAGGTGAACTTTGGGCCTCGCACTGGTCCTCACTTAGCCTGGTTTAGGATCAGGTACCCTTAGTGATGTTATGTGTCTTCCCCTCTGTCCCACTACTGCTGATTCCTCTCTTGTAGTACGGACAAGTAGGTCAAATGAACAGAATAGAAAACCCAGAAGACCTCCCAACTATACAAGCCATTTGACTTTTCACACGAACACCAAAACTATGGAATAAACAACGGAAAGTCTTTTTTAAAAAAAGAGCTTCTATCCTACACCATACAAAAAAATCAATTCAAGAAAAATCATAGAAATAGACCTATAAGCCAAATCCATCACATTTTTTTTTGAAACGCAGGAAAATAGCTTCATGACTTGAGTATGCTTTTTTGAGCCACATTTTCTTATGCAAGTTACATAAGGCAATGACCCTTAAAGGAAAAACACTCAACAAGTTAGTCTTCATCCAAATTTACAACTTTCATGTATTAAAAGGCATCACTAATAAAATTAGTAGGTAAACCATCTGGTTGAACATAGTCTCATATATAACAAAGTATTGGCATCAAAACCACATTGAGATACATCCAAATAGCTAAAAAAAAAAAAAAATTGATCACACCATACATTGGCAAGGTTGTAAGACAAGTGAGACACTTAGTAGGAGAATAAAGTGATATGGCAATGTTGGAAAATCTTTTGGAAGTTTGGTATAAAACTAACTACTCTACACACCTACTCTGTGATCTAGCAATTTCACTCCTAGATATTTTCCCCAAAACTTGAAGGCACATGTCCACAAAAAAATTTTCTACTTTAATTCTCATAGCAACTTTATACAAAATAGTCAAAACTACAAACAGTCCTAAAGCCTAGCATGATACAAACGGATATTAGCAAACTGAAACGTAGAATGGAATTCTGTTCATCAATAGGAAGGGGAAAATACTGACACACAGCAACATACATGAATCTCATAAATACCATGCTGAAAAAGTGTTATGCAAAGTGCAAGCCACTGTGAAGCTTTACACAAAAGCGTACCTGCATGATTCCGTTTTATATTAAATGTTAGAGCAGGCAAAGCTAATCTAAAATGGATGAAGGGGTCGGTCTGAGGATAGATTTTGACTGGAAAGGGGAGGCGCTTTTGGAAGGGGGGAGCCTCTATATTTTCAGGGGGCCTAGGTTACTAACGTGCCTGCATTTCTCAAAATTCAGCAAAGGCAAACTTAAGATGTGTGCATTGTGTTGTGTGCACAGTTCATGCCAAAAGAAAACCCATAGGCAAATCTCTATGCTAAGATATTTAAGGAGAAGTGTACAGATACTTGCATTTCCTATGAAGCACACGAAAATATAAGATGCGTTGATAGGTAGGTAGAAGAAGTGTGGTGGAAGGCTAATTGTAGAATGTAGGTGGTAGCCATGAGTGTTCACTGTCAAATTCTTTCAACTCCGCGGTCCGTATGCAAATTTCCGTACTAGAGGGCTAGAAAAACAACACACAGGCATCCAGTCAACCCTGCCCACAGTTTCCCCGCCTGAACTGGGCATTCTCTGCCCCTCCCTTGTCCACCCAAACACCCGGGGCTCTCCTCCATCACAGTGCTTTTCCAACTGGACTGTAATTATGTGCCTATTTCACTGCCTCCTGCATGCATCTGAGAGGTCCTTCAAAGCAGGCCTCCTGTCTGTTTTATTTTGGTGACCTCAAAACGCAGAACAGGGCCCAGGGCAACTGGTCCTCCGTATGCTGGATGGTTGGTCGGGAGGACGGATGGATGGACGGACAGACGGATGGAGGGACCGAGGAATCCAGAGTGAGCAAATGAACAAATGAACCTCAGCTGACTGATTATGCATCCACCCCACACAAGCTGCCAATAACAAGACGAGACACAGACGTAGAGAAAATGCAGACAACGCCACGGATAAGCTCCGAGCCACGCAGCTTCCGAGAAGAATGGGCGAGCGCCCTGCAAGATCACGAGCCTTGCTACATCTTTTCTTGGAACTCATCAGCAGGGAGAGATACAGCATGGTGATAGGTTCTGGAAACTCCAGTGTACACAATAGCCCTGCTGCTCCCAGTGCCACAATTGTGTCCAAGCAAACGCCCCTCCAAGGCATTTCTTCATGCCACACATTTCCAAAAAGTACTCGATTACTGTCTCCCTCCCTCACTCCCTGCTGCCTGGGGAAAAAAAAGAAACTTAAGCAGAGAGCATCAGCGTGTACTGACCATGAGCTTTGCTTCTGTGTCAGCACTCTGCCATGTCGTCTCACTTACTTTTCACAGTGACCCCAGGCAGACGGCATCGCCATGGCAAAGACACAGAGGCTCGAAGGGCACCAGGCCAGCAATGGAATCCTTGCGTGTCAGTTCTCGAAGCGCTCGCTCTCGGGGCCATGTCATGCTGCCCTGCACTCTCGCAAACACTTGCTGGGTTGACTTCCCAGGGGTGGTCAGCATCCCAAGGGAAACTGGTGTTTGCCCAGAGATTTTGTGGAAGGACGAGACACTCCTTGTAAACACCGACCGACTCATCAGTCACTCCACGGGGAACTGCTCTGAAGTAGAGCCCCATCCAGCGAGACGGGGAGAGTAGTGGAGGCACAGATGGGGGGGGTGCTTTGGGGGGGGTGGGAAATCCTGGCTGGTGGGGGCTGTGGTGGGTATCCAGGAGGCAAACTGTTCATTTGAGACCGTTTTTTAAAAGAGACCTAATGGAAGAAGAGGTTAGCAAGGACTGTGGAAGGTCAGGGACAGAAGTAAAGAGGAACTTTGCTAAGATCTGCTCTCTGGGGAGAAAAAAGCAGGATCAGAAGGCTGTAGGGGGCCCTAGGGGAGGGTGGCAGGAACCACTGGGCAGCCTCAGTCTCCTGGAGCTATATGCAGGAGGTAGAGAAAGAAACAGATAATTATAGTCCAGTCTGAAAAGTACAGTGGTGGGGAAAAACCCAAGAGGTACGGGTGCACAGAAGTGGGGAGAAGGATGCCTAATCCAGGCTTCAAAAGCTGTGATGTCCTTGCTGTTGAGAGCAGGGTGGACTGGATGCCCACATGATTACTTTTCCCATCATTTTAGTATGAAAATGTTGGGTCCTGGCCTCACCTGGCACTTCCGAGACTTAGGTAGTGCAGGTAAGAAAGGAAAGAGGAGAACCAGAGTCCAGGTCCTCGTGCTGGTCAGGGTGGAGGCAGGGAACGGTAAGGGGTCGTATGAGTGCCAAGCAGAGAAGAATGGGAGCAGAAATCTGGAATCAAGCAGGGGAGGAAGATGGACAGGGCACGTGTCTGTGAACCGGCCCAGATTCATGTCTGTCGGTCGGCAGGACCATGTGGCTCCTCTCACCACACGGTGGACACCGGTACAACTCTTTTCCATACAGTCCAGGCCTGGAGAACTGAGCATCTTCCCCCCTCCGGACCCGTCAGAAGTGTGTTCAAGAGGAAATGGCGGCTGGCGTGGTACATCGGCTCTAGAATAAAAGAAGGCGCTGGGGGTTTTGTCAGGATTTCCAAAGTGGCACCTGTCAGATCTAAAACATCATTCCCGAATAATCACCTGCAGAGAGTCAGATTCGGTTCACAGAGCCCCGAGGAGACAAGAGCAAGCTTGTCTGAAACAGTTCCCTACGCATGTGGCCTCTCTCCTCTTTGGCTTTTTCTAGAACTGCTTCCTAGGCTGTTCTCCTCCCAACCAGGGGCAGACTTCGCACATGCCTTCTGTTGTCCTGCTATTGTGTTGTGTGTGAGGCAAGGTTCTCCAGAGGAAAAACGTCAACCACATGCAGATGGATGGATGAATGGGTGGAAGGATGGATGGGTGGAAGGATGGATGGGTGGAAGGATGCACAGACAGACGGACAGACGATGGACAAACGAAGAAGGAGAGATTTATTTTAAAGAATTAGCTCACACGATTGTGGAGCCTGGCAAGTCTGACTGAAGACCTTCGCATCAGGTCGGTAGGTTGGAAACCCAAGAATGAGCTGATACCGCAGCTCAAGTCCAAAGGCCACCTCTTTCGTCATGGGAGGTCGGTTTTCTCTCGTCAGGTCTTCAACTAGCTGGGTGAGCCTGCCTACACGAAGGAGGGTCATCTTCTTTATTCAAAGCCTACCACCACTCCTGACTCCAAGCCCCTCAGAAACACCGAGCAGACTCTCTTCCACGGAATTTTCACTCGTGGTTTCCTCTGCCTGGAATCTGTCTTCCTCCTCTGCTTCTCTCAGGTCTCTGCTCACATGGCACTTCACCCTTGAGGACCCCGCCACGCTGTGTGAGAGCACTGCAGAGTAGAACCGTCCGTGACGATGGGGATGTCCTATACTCTGAGCTTTCCAATGCAATGGCCACCGGCCACATGTGGCTACTGAGCACTTGAAAGGCAGCTAGTGTGACGGAAGGACTGAATTATCATCTTATTCGACGTTAACTCGTTTAAATTTAAATATCCACATGTGAGCCGGGCTCGGTGGCTCAGCCTGTAATCCCGTGCCTTGGGAGGCTGAGGTGAGTGGACTGCCTGAGCCCGCGGGTTCGAGACCCGCCTTCAAGTTGCTGGGCAATTTGGCGAGGCCTCATCTCTACAACAAATCAAAAAATTAGCCGGGTGTGGTAGCCCGCGCCTGTAGTTCCAGCTACATGGAAGGCTGAGGCGGAAGGATCGCCGGAGCCCAGCCGGGCGTGGTAGCCCACGCCTGTGGTTCTAGCTACATGGAAGGCTGAGGCGGCGGTAGCTGGGAGCGGCCGCTGCACTCCAGTCTGGGCAACAGAGTGAGACTCCAACTCAAAAAAAGAAAAAATATCCACATGTGGTTAGTGGCTGCCCTACTGACATCTCAGCCCTATAAAACAGCAACTTCTCCCTGCCACTCTGTACCCAGAATTCCATATCTCCTGACCTTATGGTATTTGAATACACGTATCATTATCTACTGTACCATAAATATGCATATTTACCTGTGTGCCATCTGTCATTTCAAAACGTAAGCCTCACGAGCAAAGGCACTTGGGTTCAGTTATTATTGATCAACGAAGTCTAAACTAGTGCCCGGCAGAAAGCATTTGTAGATTAGATTAATAACAATAGGGAAAGAGGGAAGCAGGCTGCTTGAGTCTGTCCAGCTTCTTAGGTCAAATGTCCCAATTTTAACTCCATGAGTCTGTGATGGTCTCAGTAAGAGTGTCGGGTTGCTGAAATAGCCAGTCCCTGTTCAGCCTTCAGGTCAAGTCCTAGTTTTGACACTTCCTTCCTCAAAAACTGCTTCATCTTTTGAGTTACTGAGTTTTGCATCTAAGTTTTCCATCTGTAACAATATAATAAGATCTATCTGAAACTACAAGAGACCATCTGGCATTCGATAGGGACTCAAAGTTATTATCACCAAAGTAAATTCTAAGCAAATGGGCACAGACTGAGGTTTGGTTGGGGGAACGTTTTTGTTTTCTAAAAACCTCTGCCTTCTTCTCATAGTTTTCTGTAGGCTTCCACCAAAAACAGTCAAGGATCACAAATATAACTTTCCAAAACAACAAATGCTCAACTTGCTGCAAAGAGCTGCTTTTGTGATAAGTTCGTGGGTTGTTTTTTTCCACTTTCCTCATTTAAATTCTCAAGGAAGAAATGACATTAGCAATCTTGAGATAATTACCATTGTAATTCACCTAAACCAAGGCTGCTGTGGTAATTTAATTTTCGAAATAAAATTATGCCAGATCCAAAGGAAACTACCCAGACTTCCTTTCACATTTCAAATCTGTCAAAGCGAAGTCTTTCTGTCAAACAGGACATTCTCAGTGCGCAGCGACTAACACACAGACACAAAAGTATACACACCTACTTAAGCCCAGAGGTTTGGACTTTTATACTTATTGACAAATTTTTTTGAAAATGCATCATTCTTACCTTTCCAAAACTCCCTTTGCCAATGGCTCGTAGAATCTGAAAATGGTCAAAGTTGACTGCAAAAGAAGAAAGAGGAAAGCAAGTGAGATGTGTTACACTTTGTGTTGCTTCTTGAACGTCCTTCCTTACGCGCCTACACTTGTTCCAAAGGCTTCTGGATTCAGGGGCGTTATATTTGCCAGAGCAGCACTCCAACTCTGAAAGGATCCACAAGGGGCTCGGCACATTCCGTCTTCTCTCCAACACACACATCGCTCCATCTCACCCCTTCCCTTCTTGATGGGACTCTGCGTTCTTTCTGCTTCCACTTCCTCACTCTCCATCCACTTCCGTCTGGCCTCTGCACCCATCTCCCCACCAAGACAGGTCAACAATGTATGGCCATGCCACTAAACCCCATGGACATCTCTCTGTCCTCTTTTTACTTGACCCGTCTCTCCTCTTTGAAAGACCTGCCTGGCTTCCATGGCAGTGCACCCTCTCAATTCTCCCCTCATGCTCTGTTTCCTTTTGTACACTCAACTTTGTCCTCCCAGGTATTCAAGACTGGGTCCGGTCAAACCTCCATCCTGCAACATTTAACTTCACCTGGGCTCCAAAGGCTTCAATTACCGCCTAATTACCAATGCCTCGCCAAGGCTTCTCTGGCCTGTAGACTGTGATACCAATGCCTGCCCAGGGCTCCCCGAGGAGGTTTCAAAGCGATACTGAACTCAACAGATCCAAAGCAGAACCCAGGATGCGAGGTATCAGCATTCACCAAACACACACACTCCAAGCACGGGACTCATCCTTGACTCCTTGACTCCCGATGCCATAGCGAGTCCTTCATCAGGTGAGGTCCATCTCGCCTCTTCAGCCCCTCTCACATCTCTTGACCTGTGGCCACCCCTCTAAGATAACTTCCTATCTTCTGTCAACCAGACCGCTACAGTAGGCTTCCAATACCCTTTCCTGACTCGCACACTGGGATATGCGTGATGAGCTGAGTGACCTTGCTTGACCTCTACCTCCTTCCCTTCAGCGCCCTCTCCACTGCTCTCAGAGAAGAGAGCAAATCCCTCTTCAGAGCTGAAAGGCCCTCGCCGCTTCTCCTGCCTTCTCTCCCCACATACTCCCACCACCTGCTGAACATCAGACCCAAAGGGTTTCTTTTTGTGCCAAGAATCTCCATGCCTGGGCCCTTCGTGCTCACGTCCTGGCCCTTCCCTTGCCATTTCTGTGTCAGCCTTGATCCTGGGAAAGCTGCCCTTACCCTCCAGACTAAGTTTGCTTCCCTCCGAAACACTCCCAGAGCACTGTGGAACTTTCCTCCAAAAGACATCGTTGTGTATGCTTTGACATCCATTTGCACCAAGTTCACTGTTTTCCCTACTAGATTCTTAGCTCCCTGAGGTCAAGGGCCATGTCTATTTTTTGCTACTGAACCCTTAGCACTTAGCACAGTGTTTAGTAAACAGTCAGTAGCCAATAAATATTCATTAACTGAAGGAATGGTTGAATGAACTAATCTCCATATTCATATTGCCAAACACAACTCCCGGTACACAATACGCGTTCGGTAAATATTTTTGAATTAGACTGAATTACAGCCAGTTTCCAATAACTAGGAAAGGCATGTTATTTGCTAAAGATGAAGTGAATTGATTAGTTGACCGCACAGTGGAAGCAAGGATGTGGGGAGGTAAATGAATACAATTAGTTCTTTGTGTATTAAACTTATGCAATAGAGGATAATTATGTTGAGTTGTGTCCCTGCCAAGCCAAAGTCAGAAGCTAGCATGCTATCGAATGCCTAACGTGCTCAGAATGGAGAGTCAGGGTTGATGGTTCACTTAGCAAAACCCTGGTGCTTTGACTTGGAATTTTTTACTTACAGAATAACTGGCCAGAAAAGAAATTCCATATGTGCACCTTTCACTCACTCACCAAAGGTCAAGGGAGAGAAAGAAAGCAATGAGCTTGAACTGCAGCTTCTTATAGAATCAGTAGTGTGCTAGGAAATGCACATATCCTATCAATAGGCCCCCAAGGCCCCAGGAGGCAGGTACCACTATGGGCATTTGCTCCCTGCTCTTGAATCAGCCATAAACATCACCACCTCCTGAAGGCACTATGGCTGTTGCATGCAGCCACGTCTCTGTGCTGTTATGTGCTTTGTCTAAAAGGCTATTCCGGCCGGGCTCAGTGGCTCAGCCTGTCATCCCAGCACTTTGGGAGGCCGAGGCGAGTGGACTGCCAGAGCCCGGGGGTTCGAGACCCACCCAGGCAAGTTGGCGAGACCTCGACTCTACAATAAATCAAAAATGAGCCGGGTATGGTAGCGCACGCTTGTAGTTGTGGCTACTCAGAAGGTTGAGGTGGAAGGATCGCTGGAGCCCAGCAGGTCGAGGCTGCGGTGGCCGTGAGAGTGCCACTGCACTCCAGTCTGGGTGACAGAGACTCCAACTCAAAAAAAACATGGCTATTCCTCCAACACTCCTTATTTTGGGGAAAGCTCTTCACCGGCCTTTGACGTGCTGCTCATGTGCTTGCTTTCCTGGGAAGCTTTTCCTCACCCCCTCCTCGCCCCAACTAACCACTTTCTCCTTAGGACTATCTCTGAATCTTCTGTGGATATCTAATAGACAGTTTGGGAGAAAATGCCCTGGGGTCGGGCTGCTTCAATCCACAGCTCTGCCACAGTCAGTGTGTCCCTGGATGCATCACTTAGCCTCTGGGTGCCTCAGTTACCCCTCCTGTAAAGGGGGGAAATAGTGCCTATCTTTCTTTCTTTTTTTTTTTTTGAGTTGGAATCAAACTTTGTCACCCAGACTGGAGTGCAGTGCCACGCTCCCAGCCACCGCAGCCTCAACCTGCTGGGCTCTGGCGATCCTTCCGCCTCAGCCTTCCAGGTTGCCGGAACTACAGGCGAACACTACCACACCCAGCTAATTTTTGATGTGTTGTAGAGACGAGGTCTCGCCAAGTTGCCCAGGAGGGTCTCAAACCCGCAGGCGCAGGCAATCCACTCGCCTCGACCTCCCAAAGTGCTGGGATGACAGGCTGAGCCACCGAGCCCGGCCAAGAATGACTATCTTTCATAGCAAGTTCGGAGTGGTACAGGACACCCCGCGTCCTCTCAAAAAGCACTAGATGCCTGTGTTGGGGGTGAGGAGCAAGCATCTTCCTCTCTCCGGGCTTCTTCGAGGAGGGATACGCATTTGCGTCCTCTCACCCCGTCCAAGGTGGTGTGAGCGATCTGAGAGCTGGAGAAGGGAGGACTCAGGCCTGCTGATGCTTGCCCTCCCCCTGCCGCTGGAGTCTGCCGGTCTTCTGGGAGCAAGCCTCACTTTTTCTCCTCTTGTCAGAAGATTTTCGGGACCTGCTTCCGCGTGAACAGGTCTGTCTGGTCCAGGCTTGTCTTTGACCAGGTGGGCAAGTCTAGCCATCCCTGGCCTTGGCTCAGGGAGCCCACGGTTGCTGCCCTCGTCCTGAGCCCCGTTCCCTGACCCCCGAGAGGTGAGACTTGGTTTTCCACTGAGCTCCTCCTCTGTCTTGTCTCCCAACTGGAAGGGGCGTGTTAAGTACTGAGCAAAGTGTCAAAGGCCATAGAGCCGCTACTACTCTAGAGATGCGTTGCCGTGTTGTAGACTCCCACTCATCCATGGCATCCACATTTCCTGCAAAAATGGAGGTTCCTCGGGGGAGAGTAGCCTAACGACGGGGCACAAAGGTCCTTAAGCAACGCACTTCAGCTTATTGGACTCAACTGGATTTAAATAACTTTGCGCATGTGGCCTGTGTTTCCTGTCTCTTTGGCCTCTCCCTGGGATGTGGTATGCTGACGCTTTCATGACAGTGCCTGAATCAAGACACTCTGGATGGGGGAAAGGTCAACACTTGGTTGACAACGGAGTGAAATGGCTCCAGTCAAGGCGAAGGCCAAGCCAAAGACGGGTCTTATAATCACAGCGCTGGGTGGCGTTGTTTACCCAGAATGGGAAGAGTTGGCTTGGGGGGAGGGTGTGGGGGTCAAAGCGTGGTTTTCCAGGGTGACCGTCTTATCCGGGTTTGCTTGGGTCCTTAGAAAATCCCCGTGTCCCTGACAACCGCCTCGCCGGGGGCAAACCAGAACGGTTTGTCACCCTTGATTTCTAGAGCGTGAGCTGGCTCCGCCTGAAGGAGCCCCAGCCGCCGCCAGGGCTGGTGGGCAGTAAGGCGCGTTCTTGAGACGAGTCGTCTCCCAGACACTGGCAGAGAGCTGCAGCAGGCGGCCCCGCCAGAGGGACTCTGTCCAAGGAGAAAAGGGCAACACATCCCTGGCCAAAGGCAATGCCGAGGCGTGCCAGCGGCCTCCCCCAAAACACAAGAACGGCAACACCTGCCTTGAGAGCTGTCGTGAGGACAGCAAAAGGACACACTGGGGCTGCTGTCTGCTCGCCAAGTAACTGGGTTATTTGCTCAGCCAGGCTCAACTCTCCCACTTGCTTGATGACAAAACCCCAGCCCCACGTAGGGAACAGTGTGGTCAACCCCAGGCAATGGGTTCCAATGGCCCATTCCGAGTAAAGAGTCATAATTGATCCATCCAGCAATGTTCCTTAGAATCACTGGAGCCTTGTTAAGACAGATGGGTGGACCCCGCCTCCTGAGTGTCTGGGGAGGGGCCAGAGGATTTGAAAATCCCCGTGTCCCTGAAAACCGCCTCGCCAGGGGACCCATCTTTAGCTTGGCCTTTGCATGTGTAACAAGTTCCCAGGTGTTGCTGATGGTACAGGGACTACACTTTGAGAACCGCCGATCTAACGTATCTCAATAATTGTGTGCACCACTTTCCCAGTCACTTGTGCAGCCATCAGTGACTAGGTGACCCAGGTCTAGTCAATGAGCTCTAAGTCGATGACTGGTGGGGATATTTCTGGGAAAGCATTTTTTCCTGAGGAGAAGGAAGACAGAGCCGAGTGGCCCTTCGACCCTCCTACTTCTTCCTGCTTTGAATGGGAAGTGATGCCTGGAGCTGCAGCAACCATTTTGTGACTATGAAGCAAGAAATCCACGCAAAAGGCCAAGGCAGATGCAGAGGGGACACTCCCTGTTGGAGCCTTTGAAATGGTGCCAGCAACCACTTGTATTTTCAGTGGATTGGGTTTGCTATTACTGGAATCTAGAAACATCCTCTTCTGACACACAAAACCAGGCGCATAGAAGGGGCTTTGTACCTGATAACTATTTTATTTTTGGATTTCCAGTCCCACCATATTTTACTACCTGGCAAAAGAACAAGAGTCATTTGGGATAACAACACAGAAGTCAGGCTACCCGGATTTGAACTCTGGCTCCACCACTCAGAAGCTAGGTAGTATTGGGGAAATCACTTGAATTCTCTATGCTTCTGCCTCCTCACATATATGATGAGTATAATACCTCTACCTCATAGGGTTGCTGTCAATAGTTTATGAATTACTATGGGTAAAGTATCTAGAATAGTGCCAGGCATGAACTGATGGTTACAAGTATTAGGTACAACTATCAATTCTGGAGGAATGCCCTTTCCTCATTTTTTACCCTTGTGATCTGACACCGGTCTGATTAAATCATGAAAAACCATCCCGTGGGTGATAAAGCTGGAAGTGCATTAGTGGCAATTAGTTATCGACGGTGATTGATTACACTGAGCAAACCTGGTGGCTCTACCTTGCATGCCAGTGGGCTCTTTTCTCATTTCCACGAGACCAGTTATTCCTAATGAATTCCACAGCACTCTTCCAACACTGCACTATTTATGAAGCCGTTGAAGAGAGGCAAGTGTGAATTTCCAAGATGGTTAGTAACTCAAGCACTCTCTAACGGAAAGCCCCCCGCATCGTGCACAAACACACGCATCCAGCCCTTGCGTGCATCAAGCAAAGGAAGGGAAAGAAAGATACTCCTTTCCAGCCCCTCTAAAAAACGGAAACCTGGAGCTCATGCCTCATGACACTGGCACTGGGCCAAAGACTGCACACGGGTAGGCCGTGCCTATGTTTAGTCTGGCTGGTCCAGTGCTTAAAAGTTTTCCACATAAGTTGCAGCATTAAAACTCGTAAAATCGCACCCTGAAATTCTGGTTTCTGGAGCATCTTTGTCTATTTTGTGTTGCTAAAACAGAACACCACAACTGGGTGATTTTTTTTTTAAAAAGGAGAGGAATTTATTTTTTGCAGTTCTGGAGTCTGGGAAGTTCCAGATCAAGGTGCCAGCGTCTGGCAAGAGCCTTCTAGCTGCATCACCCCACTACAAAAAGGCAAGAGAGCAAAAACGAGAAAGAGAACAAGAGGGGGCTGAACTTGCTTTTACAACAAACTCACTTTTGTGACAGTTCATCCACTCACATGAGATCAGCAGGAACCCATTCATGATGCCAACGACTCATGGCCAAATCACCTCTTCCTTAGTCCCTCCTCCAAAAACTGTTGTATCAGAGATTAAATTCCCAACACATAAACTTTGGAGACAAATTTAAACCAGAAAATTACATCACTGAAGAGGTTAGAAGATTGGCCAACGCTGGGCCTGTATCGCCCCTCCACAATAGTTTTCTCTCGATTCACCACTGTCACTCCTGGCCCTGGTCATGCATTCCTGTTTCCTGCTTAATTCTGTACACAGCTGAGGTTTTGGTGGTTGGGTTGTAGCAGAGAGAAACCCTATTTGTTTATGGGGAGGGCGTAAGCGGTAGGAGTGGAAAGGACGGTGTGGCATCCCACAAAGCTAGGTTTAAACCCAGCCTCACCATTTGAAGTGGTGTGAACCTGAGGAAACAAGTTAACTTTCGAGCCTCAATTTTCCCATTAATAACACGGGAGTATTGATGTCCATCCCCTCAACTCAGGTGAAGGCCACAGACAATGGCACAGCAAAAAGCTGACTAGACACACTGTCGAGTATTGATACAAATCCCTGGCCCAGCCGCGGACTGTCAACCTGGTCACTTATCTCAGAATCTCAGTTTCATTTATATAATGGAGGAATGCACGTCTTGTGGGATTTTTCTCTGCATAAGACTACTGTGTAATGAGCTTACAATGGTGATGATTAGTTGTTTTGGAATTCGTCTCTCCTTAGCACAGAGATAATGCAGGCATCCAGGTGATTCTTTAAGAACAAAGCTATGTTTCTGTCCACTGTTGAATCCCAGGAGCCTGATAGGTAGCACAGAATAAGTATTCTGTGAAGATAATGGAATGTATGCATGAATGAGTGTCCTATGTTTAAAGGTAGGGACTCTCCCAGGAACTGAAAAATGAGATCTTTCTCTACAGGAAATGTTGATACTCATACAGAAAGGAGATGACCACGTTGTAGCAGGCCTGCACCATGAAGGCTTCTATCAGTCGCTCATTCCACAAACGAATGAACAGATTTGCTGCATGAAGAGAGACATCTCTGTCGAGTGGGCAGACACTTGTTGAAATGATGACTGAGAGTGTGTTGTGTGCCAAGCCCTGTCCCAAGTACTGAGAACCCGCAGTGAACAAAACACACAATAACCCTGAATCCAGGAAGCCGACCTTCTGGTGCAAGGAGATAAGTCTACAATTCATGGATAAGAAGTAGTCATCTCTACGAAGAAAAGCAAATCCAAGTGTATGAGTTTCCTAGAGCTGCCAGGACAAAAGACCACAAACTTAGTGGCCTAAATAATGTAAGTATGTTATCTTACAGTCCTGGAAGTCAGAAGTGTATCACAGTTCCCACTGGGCTGAGATCCAGCAGTCAGCAGGGCTTTATTTATTCTGGAGTTTCTGGGGAAGAACGTTTCTTTGTCTTTTCCCACTTCTAGAGGCTGTCCACATTCCTTAGCTTGTGACCTCCCATCACTCTGACCTCTGTTTCTGTTGTCATGTCTTCTTCTCTGGCCCTCCTGCCTCCCTCTTATAAGAATCCTATGATTGCATTTAGGGCCCACCTGGATAATACAGGATAATCTCCCTGTCTTAAGACCCTTAACTGAATCCCAATTTCAAAGTTCCTTTTGCCATGTGATGTAATGTGTACACAGATTCCAGACAAGGTTATCTTTATTTTTATTTATTTGTTTATTCATTCACTCATTCATTTGCTTATTTATTATAGAGATGTGGGGTACAATTCAGGGTTAGGCATACAAATGTTGATTATGCAGGTACCCTTGTTGATGAGGTATGCCCCTCCCTTCCCTAGCAGTTTCCCTCAAATGCCAATCCCACCCACATGGTTATCTTTAGCGAGCAGTTATTCTGCCTGCTACATCAGGTAGAGTAATAAGACAGTGAATGTCTTGGGGGGCAAGAGCTGCTATTTTAGACAGATGGTCACAATAGGCCTTCTTAAGTAACAGATCCATGAATAAAGGGAGAAAATATGCTAGGTGAATATGGGGCGGTGGTTAGTGCAGACAGAGAGAACAGAAAATGCAAACATCTTTAGAAGGAACATGCATAACGGCCCCCAGAACAGTGGGCAAGCAAGGATGGCTAGAGCGCCGTGTGGGAGGGAGAGAAAGTGGAAGAGCCGGGGTCAGAGGGGCAGGGCTACACTGGCTAGGATAAAGGCTCTGGGAGGTTTTCTGAACGTGATGAGAAGGTACTAAAGGGTTCTGAAGAGGAAGGAAAAATGAACGTTATCTCCTTATGTTTGTTTAAGCCGTTTGTAAATATCCAAACTTCGGTCAAAACTGGCTAGATGGAACATGAGGAAGACAATCAGCAACATGATGGTAACTAAGGGTGTGGAATCTCAGTGACTGTATTACGGTCAGTCTGAAGAAAGTTGATCACAAAAGACGCAGCAGTGGTCCTATGTCAGCCCATAATAGAGGGAGGCAGAGCAAGTAACTAGTGGTGTTGGTCTAGCCTATCCACGTGTGCAAAGCAGGGACAGGGACATTCTTGCTACTAGATTCAGGTCTGTTCTCCTCACATTTTCTGAGTGTCCTGGCGGAGCAGAAAATCTCCAGTGGGACAGGGCTCTGCTTTCAAGGGTCCACAGTCAAGCAGGGGAACACACAGGTCTTGGCAGATACCAAAACAAGGTGGCGGATGCGGTAGCAGAATCAGGAACAAGGGGAGAGAAATCCACTCCATCCTGTTAAGAAAAGGTTTTGAAAAGAATAGGACCCTGAGTATAAATCTGAAGAATAGCAAGAGTTCTCCAAGGGATGAGAAGAAGTAAGGATTCCAAGAAACGCATCAGCAAACACAAGAACCCCATGGCATGAAACAGCAGGATAAATTCCAGGAACAGCAAGATGGGGGGATGAGTGGGAAAACAGAGTGGGGTGGGGTAAGGGAGGCTTAACTCACTGCATTGCTAGACATTTCCTTGGGGCAAGGGTGGGTCGGCAGAGGCTGGGAAAACATTGGTTAAGGGCATCCATCTCCCCTTGTCTACCAAGCTGCTCTCTGATGACTGATTCAGGCTCCCAGGAACATCAGATTTTGGAAAGTGGTTATTAGAGGCAGGAGAACAGACCACTGCAGTTCTTGGAAAGGTACGCCCTTCCTGTAAACCTACGGGCTCCAGAGTGCTGAGTTTGTTCACGGGTTCAGGAGCAACAGAATCTTTTCGTCTCTGCTTGGCCTGCAAGTGCCTGTGGCCAAAGCGCTGTTTAGATTCTTCAGCGATATCGCCGAGGATGTGAAACAAAATCCACGCTCCTCCCCGTGACCTAGAAGAACCTGGAACCTGGTTGCCCCTCGCTCCCCTCCCCCCTTGCACTCTCCCTGCCCTTGGCACAGCATGGGTCAGCCTTACGGGGCTCCTGGCTGTGTCCCACCACCCCAGGCACTCTTTGCCACAGAACCTTTGCCCGACTGTCCCTCTGCCTGAGATGCTTGCCCCGGGGGCCTCAACACGGACTCCTTTCCATCCCTCAGGTGTCTCCTGCCTGGAGAAAGGAAGAAGCCTTCCCTGACCACCCTACTTGGGTCACCTTCCCTTGGTACACTCTACCTCATCACCATTTTTGTTTCTTTTGTAGGAAGCATCAGAATCTGAAGTTTTGGGGGCTCTTTGTTGACCTGTTTACTGTCTGCACCTCTACACTGGGATGTCAACGCCTTGCAGACTGGGATTTCTGCCTGTTTCATGAACTGTGGTGTCCCCCAACATCTAGAACAGTGCCTGGCATATAGTAGGGGCTCGATACACATGAAAGGAAGGGAGGAAGGAGGTAGGAAGGCAGGGATGGAAGAAGAAGGAAGGAAGGAAGGAAAGTCCAAGGGACGGCTGACTACACACGTTAGCAACGAGAGGGTCACTTCTGCCTGGAGATTAAGGATAGTGTCAGGGAGAATCTCACCACAGTCTTGGGCAAAATGGGCACAATGATACCCACCTCATAGGGTGATTAAGGTGATTAATGGAGTAAGGTAGTAAAGGGTTAGGCACCCCAAACAAGGTCAGTTCCTCTCAAATTCATGTCCACACTTAACATAATCATAATCAAGGTTGCTCTCCAAAATTTACAAATTTTTTCTTAGGAGAACAAGTAGGTGAGCATAGGTAAAATATTCCACCAAATAAGTTTTGAAGATAAAAGTATCATCCTACCATATGTAAGAATGCATAGTTCATTCACTCAACTAACAGTCACTGAACATGACACGATGCCACAGTAGACAAAAAAAGACAGAACCCCTAGTGAAGTGTACTCTACTGGGAAACCAAGTCACAAAACTGCCCAAGAGATTCGGGAAGGTGTGAAGGAAAGAACATAGCTTCGGAGGCTGACAGACCTAGGTGGGAATCCAGTAGAGAAGACATGAAAAGAGTTACTTGGTGTGCAGGGTTATACGAAAAACAAAATAAAATGAAATTAGCGCCTCTCCTTTCCCTAAACTCCAAAACAGGTGGCCAAGTGGATCAGAGTTGTGTGGAATGACATCAAAGCCATAAAGCTCAATGCCCGACAAGGAAAGCATTCAACAAACAGCAGTCTCTTCCCTTCCCCATTACTCCTGGAGACAACTATGCCGGTGCACAGTTTTGTCTCTCAGCAGGCAATCTACTTAGCCCTACACATTACAGAACTACAGGCTACACAAGGGCTGGGACTCACTGCTCTCCACCCAGGAAGAGCACACGTACTTCGCTTCCAATGCTGGAAGTGATTCATTTCACCCTGGAACTCCAACCTCACCTTGTTCACAGGTCAATCCCAGCACTCACGGCCCTGACTGAGCCAGTCTGTGTCCTAGCCTCCCTTTCTCATCTCATTCATGCTCATATCCTAAGCTAACATGCAGCCAGAGAGAGAATCAGCTTCTGGCCACTGTCATTCTAGCTGGCCAGGGCCAGGGCCAGACCAGGTTTTCAGTACAAACTTTTCATCATTCCCTGTTTATTCCCCTGTGTCTAATTCACCGTCTGGTGCAGAGTAGACAACGAGTGTTTGCTAAACTGAGCTGCTACAACTTCTTTTCGCCTCATTATAAAAACTGTTTTGTTTTCTAGTTGATTAATGCGTTTCATAAAGCCTCAGAACCTTTTTTCCCCTCACTCTACACTCTTATCAGCAAAAACACTGAATCTATAAGCATTTAGGAAATCGCATGCCTAATTCACACAGGAATATATTATATGGCAGTAACCTCAGGACATAAGATAATTTGGATGCTGGTGGAAATGTGGAATTCATGATAAGAAAAGCAGCAAACACATTTCAGAGAGATGATAAGAATTAAGCCATCAAGTCCTCGAAAGCAAAGACTGTCTTAGGCATCGTCTCCTTTCTGTATTCCCAGTGTCAGCTTCCCAGGACAGCTGTGACAAGTTATCATCAACTGGGTGGCTTTAAGCAACAGAAATGCGTACTCTTCTGGAGGTTAGAAGTCCAAAGTCAAGGCGTCAGCAGGACTATGCTCCCACTGAAGGCTCTAAGGAAGGATTCTTCCTTGTCTCTTCTAGCATCTGCCAGAAATCCTTGTCTTGCAGTGGTATCATCCCAACCTCTGCCTCTGGCTTCACCTGACCTTTCCCCCATGTGTCTGTCTCTGTTTTCTAGTCTTATGAGGCCACCAGTCATTGGATTTAAGGCTCACCCTACATCCAGATGATTAAATCTCAAGATCCTCAACAAACTATACCAGCAAAGATACTATTTCCAAACATGGTTGCATTCTAAGGTACCATTTTGGGAGAACTACTCAACCCAGTACTTCCAAAAACAGCACTAGACACCGATAAGAGCTTTAATGAATGGTGACTGGATGGGTGAATGAATGACCTAAGAAATAAGTTACCTTTGTGTATACCTGTGGGAACACACAGAGGAAAGGTACAAGAAACGATGACAGGGTGGACTGAATGACCAAAGGAATGAGCCACATTCGTGTACATCTGTAGGAGTATACCTATACCTATCTGAGTTGTAGAAACAAAAAGATATTTTGAAAACAAAATTTCATCATTCAACTCTTCATTACGGAAGAGTAGAATCAGAGCTACCAGAACTGGGTGATACAGGCTGTCATTGCTTCTTTTTTTTTTTTTTTTTTTTCGAGTTGGAGTCTCACTTCATCGCCCAGGCTGGAATGCAGGGGCACGCTCACCACCACCCCAGCACCCACCTGTCAGGCTCCAGCGATCCTTCCGTCTCAGCCTTCCAAGAAGCTGGAACTACAGGCAAGCGCAACCATGTCCCACTCATTTTTAAGTTAATTGTAGAGAAGAGGTCTTGCCAAGTTGCCCGGGCTGGTCTCGAACCCGCGGGCTCAGACAATCCACTCTTCTCGACCTCCCAAAGTGCTAGGATGACAGGCTGAGCCACCGAGCCCGGCCTCATTGCTTCTTAAACCAACCTGTGGCTGTGCAACTGAGGACAAATTGCGTGGACAGAGGGTGACGTGATGACATCACCCGTAAAGCACACCCCAGCTCTCAATACAACCGTTCAAAGGGAAGCTCCACAAGTGTTCAAAATGCGGCCATTTCTACCGTAAACCAAGTCACCAATTTCCTGTTCTTTGGGGGGAAAGGGTACATGATCTGGAACCTATTTGTGATTAGAATCTACTGATATTTTTCAACCCAACCACTGAGCAGCAGAACAGGGAGGTGGTGGCCGTTAATAGGCAAGAAAAGGTCTAGTCCTTCTTCTTTCACACAGATGACAGCATTACTTACATAACGCTCAACCTTGAGATGAAGGGGTCAAGGACATCGGTACTGCCTAAGTGCTTTATTCACGGGCCGTGAAGGGAGCTTAGCCAGACAAGAATATACAAGCCAATGTTTTGATGCAGATGATTACATTTTGGTTTATCTTCTCATTAAACTCTAGCAAACATCCCCCACTAGCCACCATACAACTGAAGGTCCTAGAAAATTTAAATGCCCTCATTGCATGTGTTGGATAGAAGCCGCATTCTGAATGGAAACTGCTGACTCCTGGGGCCAAATCTTTACCGGTGAGGTTGGCCTGGTGTGAGAATCTGATGACCAGGGCACAGGTTGCAGGGCAGCTCTTGGGTCCAGGGGGCAGAGGAAGGAGTTTGTAGGGGACTGACAGCACTTACTGACCAAATCTTCACCCCTCCCTGTATGCTTGTCCTCTGCAATGGGACCTTATGACGGCAAAATATACTTCGCCAGACTTTGGTGTTTAGCAATTAGACTTGATTTAGCCAGTGTGATGCTAGCTGACTTGAGGTAGGCTGAGGCTTGAGCAAGTGTTTTGTTTGGTTTTGTTTTGAGTTGGAGTCTCACTCCGTTGCCCAGGCTGGAGTGTCATGGCACACTCACAGCCACCCCAGCATCAACCTGCTGGGCTCCAGCGATCCTTCTGCCTCAGCCTTCCAAGTAGCTGGAGCTACAGGCACATGCCACCATGCCCAGATAATTTTTGATTTATTGTACAGGTGAGGGCTTGCCAAGTTGCCCGGGCTGGTCTCGAACCAAGGGGCTCAGGCAATCCACTCGCCTATGTCTCCCAAAGTGCTGGAATGACAGGCTGAGCCACTGAGCCAGGTCGAGCAAGTACTTTTCAATATACATTTCTTCTTGCTTGTCTACCTTTGCCATGGGAACACGTCCAGACAGCGCGAGCGAGTGAGACAATGGGCAGTGCTAGAAACACAGTGGTCCCAGGGGAAGCCCTCCTGGACTAGCTGAAAACCATCTGATCTGAGACATGTGAGAGGACCCAGGTGAGCCGAACAGAGCCAGCCTGGAGGGCACTGGGGCGCTACTGGCTTGCTGGAGTGAGCCACTGAGTTCTGCAATGGGTCACTGGGCAGCATTATTGACAAGGAAAGGGAGGGCGGGCTGGACGGAGAGAAGGAAAATGGGAAAAGGGGATGGAAAGAGACACACGGTCCAAGAACTATCCTAAGACAAGTGGGGCGTTTTAGCTATAAAAGAGCTAAAACAACACTGAGAGAGAAAAAGAAAGTGGACTCCCCACTCTCTCCAAAATTAGGGCTTACTCTGTAGCTCCAGTACTCAAGACTGGGTGGTGTTGACAGAACAATACACATAGGGATGAACAGAGCATCATGAAAACCCCAGAAACAGATCCATAAGATATCCCCAGTGGAGGAAGGATGGCCTTGCAGGAAATGGTGCTGGGACCACCGAACAGCCAAGGGCCAAAAAAACGAAGCCCAACCTAAGTCAAGGCAAGAAGCTCTTGGCAGGAGAACGGGGTCCCACACTGAGCAACGGGCCTGGGAGGGAACAGGAGGCTGCCCACAGGGGGCTCTGATGGAGAAAGAGGCCCACAGGGCACAGAGTCACAGACGCAGAAGGTTGCTGGGTTTCGGGCAAGGAGTTCGGGAGCTGCCGTCTTCACTCTGAAGGAGACAGATGATGCCCTGATGATGGCAGCCGGGGAGTGAGAGAACGGGGACCAGAGGAAGGCTGTAGAGAGGAGAGCCAGGGAGAGGCGCCCCGGGCCACCCTCAAGCCCAGACACACGCCTGTGGCCCAACTCCATGCTGTGGCAGCGCTCTTCACAACAGCAAAGACCTGGAACCAACCTCGGTGTCCATCGACAGCAGACTGGATCAATAAAATGTGATACATACACACCACGGAATACACTGCAGCCAAAAAAATAGTGAAATCATGAACACGGGTTCACTTATTTCAAGTGAGTTGATGCAGAAGCAGAAAACCAAACACCACATGTTCTTACTTGTAAGTGGAAGCCAAACACTGGGTTCACACAGACTCCAAGATGAGAATAACAGACACTGGGGACTCCTAAAGGGGAGGTGGAGGGGGTGAGGGCTGAAAAACTACCTGTTGGGTACCACTTCCCTCTTTGGATAATGGATTCAACAGAAGCCCAAATCTCACCGTCACACAATATACCCACGTAGCAAACCTGTGCATGTACCCCCTGAGCTGCAAAAGAAAGGTCAGCCGGGCTCGGTGGCTCAGCCTGTAATCCCGCGCCTTGGGAGGCTGAGGTGAGTGGACTGCCTGAGCCCATGGGTTCGAGACCCACCTGGGCAACTTGGCCTGACCTCGTCTCTACAATAAATCAAAAATCAGCCAGGCGTGGTAGCGCGCGCCTGTAGTTCCGGCTGCTTGGAAGGCTGAAGCAGAAGGATCGCCAGAGCCCAGCAGGTCGAGGATGCGGCGGCCGGGAGTGGCCACTGCACTCCAGTCTGGGCGACGGAGTGAGACTCCAACTCAAAAAAAAAAAAAGAAAGAAAGGTCGGCCGCAGGTCCAGCCTGTTTGGTCACGCCCTGAAGCCCTGGCCCCAGTCCCAGGCAGGGCTGGCTGCCCCACCACATTTGACCACCCCAAGCTGCTGTCGCTGCCTCTAGGTTCCTGCCTCTATCCAAGAGCTGCTTGAGGAGAGAAACTGGGGAGGGAGCTGTCACATCCATTTCCACATCCCCAGTTCCTGGCTTGAGGCCACACACAGGACAGTCTTATATTAGCTTTCTATGCTGCATAGCACACTATCAAAAATTTAGTAGCTCACAACAACACACATCTATTAGCTCTCTGTTCTGTAGGTCAGGAATCTGAGTGGGATCAAGGGGGTGCTAGGCTTAAGGTCTCCTAAGGCCAACATCAAGGTGTTGACCAGGCTGCTTTTATTAGACACCTTGGGGGAAGAACATGCTTTACAGCTCATTAAGGTATTGGCAGAATTCATTTCTCTGCAGTCGCAAGACCGAGTTCCCTGTTTCCTTGCCAGCTGTGACAGTTTTCTAAGCATCAAGAGACTTCTCTGGTAATGGTGTGGGTTCCTGTGGTTAGATTAGGTCTACCTGCACGGTCTTCTCTTCTCAGTGTAAGGCAACAAAAATACAGGAGTGAGATTAGAGGATAAAGTTCACAGACCATCTTAAAATTCTACTTCCTACAGAGCCAAATAAGTGGCTAATTCCTTGTTATGAACTCAAGAAGAAAAGGGAGGGCCTTTAAAACACACATGCACACATACACGGATGTACATAAGCACATACATACACACACGTGCACATAAGTGCTTGCAAACACATACGAACACACACACACACACACACACACACACACACACGCATGCATATATTCTTCTTCCCTTACTAGCCCAACACAAACCAGAACACTGAGATGGAAAGCCCCACTGAAACCCTTTATTTCTATGACCTCTTGTGTCCCTTTGGGGCTACAAGCTCTTCTGTTTGTTTTGTATTTCGATCCTGATCATTCATGGGTGTCCAGCTCTATTTTAAGCTCTAGGCCAGAAACAAACCACACCCACTCCCAGCTTCTGAGGCTCTTACTGTGCCCGGTGGGGGAATGAAAGGGTGCTCAGGAGGTAATGAGCGGGAGACGGAGACGGGAAGGCCCCCTCTCCTCTGAGGGAGTCAGAGAGGCTTCCGAGCTGAGAAAATGCTGATGGGTTTGTAGACAAGAATAGAGATCACAAAGTTCTCAACAAGCACAGTGAAACCCTTTGCACACTCAGACTCTGATGAACTTCGAACAGCCAAAAGTCTTGGGACTTCTCTCTGTGAGACAGGAAAATGAATGCAATTTGAGGAAATAGGTTTGATTTTACAAGCTGATGGGGCTTGTGACAGCTCCCCTGGCAGACAGACTGGGAGGATGATGACATCTTGGCCGAACCAGAGCATGAGAAATCTACTTTCTTGAGTGGGTGATGTGGGCAATTCACCTCACCTCTCTTCTCCTTCGCTCCTGTAAAATACAGAAGACAGGTGTATTGTGAAAATCAAGTGAGGTCGTGCATGAAGAGGCTGGAAGGCTCAGGTCAGAGCCGAACACACGCTAAATGCTCACTAAGAGGTAGTGGGGTGGGGGTGGTGAGGATGACGACAAAGACAAAATGACTGATGAAGAGGAGGAGGTTGGTAATGAGGATGACGGTGGTGGTGATGATAACGTTTGTTATGTGCTGGCTTCTGTCTCCCAAAATGTGTGTGCTGAATCCTAATCCACAATACCTAGAATGTGACTGCATTTGGAGAGGTAGTTTTTTCTTTTTTTTTTTTTTTGAGTTGGAGTCTCACTCTGTCGCCCAGACTGGAGTGCAGTGGCTGCTCCCGGCCACCGCAGCCTTGACCTACTCGACTCCGGTGATCCTTCCGCCTCAGCCATCCAAGTAGCTGAAACTACAGGCGCGCGCTACCACACCCAGCTAACTTTTTGATTTATTGTCGAGATGAGGTCTCGCCAAGTTGCCCAGGCGACTCTCGAACCCATGGGCTCAGGCCATCCACTCACCTCAGCCTCCCAAGGCGTGGGATTACAGCCTGAGCCACCAAGCCTGGCTTGGAGAGGTAGTCTTGAAGGAGGTAGCTAAGGTGAAGTTGGGTCAAAAGGGTGGGACGCTGATCCACTATGACTGGCGTCCTCCTAAAAAGAGGAGATTAGGACACAGAAGCACACAGAGGCAAGCCCACGCAAGGACAGCGGGAGAAGACGGCCATCTGCAAGACAAGGAGAGAGGCCTAACAAGAAAACCCCCCTTCCGACACCCTGATCTCAGCTTCTGTCCTCGAGAGCTACAAGGAATAAATGTTTGTTGTTTAAGCCACCCAGGCTGTGACACTTGGTGATGGCAGCCTTGGCCAACAAACACAATAACGGTATGCTGTGGCTGAAAAAGCACAAGACCAGGTGTCATAGAGACCCCGAGTCATGGAGGAAAAACTGCACCTTCCATCATCATTCATGCCGGTACCAGTGAGGCTCTAAGGAAGATGAGGTGGCAGCAGCGTTGACAAAAGATGCCAAACGCTGGAAAATATTTTGTTTTGTTTGTTTCTGAGTTGGAGTCTCACTCTGTCGCCCAGACTGGAGTGCAGTGGCCGCTCCCGGCCACCGCAGCCTCGCCTGCTGGGCTCCGGCAATCCTTCCGTCTCAGCCTTTCGAGTAGCCAGAATTATAGGCAAGAGCTACCACGCCCGGCTGATTTTTTGATTTATCGTAGAGATGAGGTCTCGCTGCCCAGGCGGGTCTCTAACCCGCGGGCTCAGGCAATCCACTCACCTCAGCCTCCCAAAGGCGTGGGATTACAGGCTGAGCCACCGAGCCCAGCTTGGAAAATATTTTTAAAGGTTTGTTCTGAGCCAAATGTGAGTGATCTAGGCCCATGGCACCGTCAAGAGGTTCTGAGAACCTGTGCCCAAAATGGTTGAATTGCAGTCTGACTTTAGACATTTTTAGGGAGACAGAAGTTACAGGCAAAACATAAATCGATACACATGAGATTCTCCTTGGTTCTGGCTGGGAAGGAGGTATGTCCCACAATGGGGCATGCAGGTCATAGATGGATCCAAAGGTTTTCTGATCGGCAACTGGTAGAAGGAGCTAAGCTCTGTCAAAAAGATTTTGACGCCGGTAAAGAAAATGCTGAGTGGAGATAAGGGGGATCGAGGAAGCAAATATTCTTGATATGTTTATGAAGCCTCATAGGTGGCAGCCCCTAAAGAGACTAGAGAGCAAATGTCTAGCTCCTCTAGAAATCTCCAAACAGGTGATTCTTCACAGGTGCAAATTTCCCCAAGAGACAGCTTTGCTGAGTCATAGAATATATTTTACTTCCTTCTTTATCTGTTATATGATGTCATGCCAACGCCGGGTTGGAAAGTGATCTGCATTATACAGGGTTCATAAAAACCCATCTGGGGAGACTTTGTAGAGCATGACTCCTCAGGCACCTTGATTAAGGATTTGGCAAGAGAAAAAAAAGTCAGAGTTTAGTCTTCAGCACAGAGAGAAGTTGTGAGGCATGCAGGATCCAGGCAAGGCAGGGTGAGCGCCTGAACTGTAGCCAGGAGGGAAGAAACAGGGGAGACTTGAGAGAAACACAGGAAAGCCATCATCAAGACCACTGGATGTGGCCAGAGAAGGAGAGAGGTGAGGGCGATGACTTCTGGCTCTGGGGCATGAGGGACTGGGGAGCTACGGAAGGCAAGGTCCTGGGATGTGGCAGTAGAGACCACGGGAATGAGAAAGTCAACAACGGGGGAAAGTGGTGGGGTTCTGTTGCGCTTGAGACGCCTCTGGGGATCACGAAGGAGGGCCCAGCAGTGGGGAGTGAGGGTGACGACGAAAAGGAGTGACTGAGGCACAAGTTTCAATCACCAAAGCTTATTAAGCCACTTAAGGACATATCTGGGAAAAACATGGGCCACGGTCATATGGTTGGCTGCTTATCCAAAGAGATTCTCAGGAGATTTAGTATTTACACATGTTTCTTAGAAGGGACTAAGGAAGGCATGTAGGAAGAGAAGCAAGTAGACAGTCAGGTGAATGGTTACATTTCTGTGAGGCTTTAGTTAGTGCCCAGTAAATCTCCATTTTACATCAAATAAAGCCCAAAGAGAAAAAGGAAGAGTCAATTACACAGGTGTCTCTGGGTAGACGGAGGAATGACTGATCTCTTCTTGTCTCTGCTCTGTACCTGGGAAGATAAGCTCGTAATCAACACTATCAATGTGGAAACCAACAGACTTCAGTTGTAGGAGCTAGACTTACATTGGAGACCTAAAGTTACGGTTGGTGTGTCCTTGTCTATGGGAGGCCAGCAGGTAATGTACTCAGGAATGACCAGTGAGGCCAGTCTTTCACAGATGCCAGAGGCCTTTCATCTTTTCATGAGGATCTGGCTGGTGCCTAATGTTAGGGATAGATATTCATTTGGAAATGGGTATTGCATGTCTCAGCCTCTAGTCTTAACCTTCTCTTTGCATGAGAAGTTTGGGAGTCCTGAGATTTTCTTATTTTCCTTTGCAAGGGAAAGAGAGCTGAGATTCGGGCTCCATAGTCATGAGAGGAAATTTGTGAGCTGATGCATGTAGAGCACATAGAAAGGCGAGGATGGAGGGTGAAATCCAGGAGAAGGATTTCCAGCAAAACGGTGACAGAACAGGTTGGACCGTGAGAGTCTCCACAAGAGCGAGTGTCCATAAAGACTCTGTGTGAGTGGGTATCTGCCGGTGGGTGAGTGAAAGTCCCTTTGAGGGGAGACTCGGGTTCATGCACACAGGGCTCTCCTCTGGAGGTGACTGAAAAAAACCCCAATGCCCTGAGATTGGAGACCCCAGCATGCAGGATCATCTGCTGTTCTCGGGGCTCTCCTGAGAAGAGGCAGCAAAAAGCAGCTGATTCTTACCCATCACCTGTGACAGCAGAGCGGCAGGAGCCCCAGGATCCATGGAGAGAGCAGGTCGCGGAGGGCTGGAAAGGAGCCCCGCCACTAGTGAGGAAACACTGACCAGCACCATTTTCTCTGTCCAGGAAGGGGGCAGAGACCTGCATTGCCCTGCTTCAGTACTCCCAGTCTCCAACCTGGAATCTAGAGGTTGTCTCCTTATTAAAACTGGAGAGACAGATGTCCCTTCCCCTCACTGGAAAAAGCGCTGATATGTCAGATTTGAGTGGGAAACTAGACAGCAGCAGGAGCAAGCCAGGTGAGTCCAGATCTGATCTACCCTCCTCCCACAGTAGTCCGTGGGGCATCTGACCCATGCTGAGAGCGACCCTATCAGCCTGCACTGAGAGCAGAGAGGAGGGGCTGGAGACCACAGTCACTTCTTAACACAGCAGTGCCAGCTAAAAGGAAGCTGGAGTTACAGGAACAGTGTCAGAGGGTGAAATCCAGGAGAAGGATTTTGTTTTTTGGATTTTGTTGTTGCTTTTTTGGATTTTGTTGTTGCTTTTGTTTTCATTTTTTTATTCTCTCTTTCTGTTTTTATACTTTGTTTCTATTATTTTAGTTTTTTTTTTAGATTTCCTGTTTGTGTGGGTATTTCTGAGGGAGAGTGCATCAGTAGAGGGGTTTTTGTCAGTTTGTGTGTTTGTATGATTGCCTGTAAGTCTTTCTTTAAAATCATTACTGGTTTTGTTTCTCTATTCATTGTCACCTGGTACGCCTGTCTGTTTTCCCTCTTCTTCTCTCTCTCTCTACCTTCCCCTCATCTTCCTCCTTCCTTTTTCCATTCTTCTCCTTTTCCTTATCCCATTTTGCTTTCAAGGGAAAATATATACCCCTACTGCATGAACAGATAGTAAGGCAGTGGAAAGTGGGTTCCAGAGGACCCACACACCTGTCAGCATCATACTGAGATCTGTAGATAGGTTCTGAATCACAGCTCCTCCTCAATGAAATCTCAAAATTGCAAAAAATATAGCCCCCCATCCCCAGTTCAGCTTCAAAATTGAACAGAGAATCTATATAAGGAAGAATAAGAGATTGAGCAAAGAGAAGTAAAAGCTATCCCCTCTATCAATGAACAACAGAATTAAAGAAGAAGTTTAAAAAGGGAGCAGGGGAGACAAATCTACACAAATGAAGAAAAACCAAAGGAAGAATATGGGTCTCACACAGACACCTGGGAAGTCAACAACCAAGAATACAGACTTCAGAATGCAAACAATGAAGAGTTCCCAGAATGACTCGTCTCAAACCACAAACCCATATATCAAGATATTAATAGAGAGAATAAATAGAAATGAGGAGAGACAAGAGGAAAGAATGAAGGAGTCGATAGCTGAGATGACAGCAACGAAGAATACATAAATGAAATAAATAACAAACCGATAAGCATGGAAAGCAGAACTAACTAAGCAGAAGAAAGAAACTCAGAGCTGGGAATCAAATTATGAAACTAACCCAAACTGTTACAAACCAGAAAAGAGGCTTTAAAAGACAGAACAAAACCTCCAAGAGATGGGCGACTATATCAAGAGGCCAAACCTTGGACTAATTGGAATCCCTGAGGCAGATAGAGAGCCAGATACCATCCTGGAACAAACATTCCATGAAATTATCTAAGTAAACTTCTCTCATCTCATCAGTGACGTGACCATTCAAACTCAAGAAATTCAGCGAACCCCTGCAAGACAACAAATGAGAAAGCCAACTCCTAAAAACATAGTAATTCACCTATACAAAGTAGGTATAAAAGAAAAAATTCTAAAGGTAGCAAGAGAAAAAGGTCAGATTACCTAACGGGGAAGACCAATTAGAATAGCAGCAGACTTATCTACAGAAATACTTCAGGCTAGGAGAGCTTAGAGCCCAATCTTCAAAATTCTCAAAGATAAACTATTTCAACCAAGAATTATCTACCCAGCTAAGCTAAGTTTCATCAGTGATGGAGAATTAAAATCCTTCCCAGATTCAATCCCTAAGAGTTGACACTCCCTCTAGGTCAGCTCTACAAGAAACATGTGTTAGGCCGGGCTCGGTGGCTCAGTCTGTAATCCCATGCTTTGGGAGGCTGAGGTGAGTGAATTGCCTGAGCCCATGGGTCCGAGACCTGCCTGGGCAACTTGGCAAAAAAAAAAAATTTTTTTTTGGATTTATTGTAGAGATAAATTTTTATTGTAAAAAAATTTACTGTATTCTTCATTGCTGTCATCTCAATTATCAACTCCTTCATGGTAGCACGCGCCTGTAGTTCCAGCTACTTGGACAGCTGAGGCAGAAGGATCGCCAGAGCCCAGCAGGTCGAGACTGTGGTGACCAGAAGCATGCCACTGCACGCCAGTCTGGGCGACAGAGTGAGACTCCAACTCAAAAAAAAAAAAAAAAAAAAAAGAAACACGTAAGAAAGCAGCAAACACAGAAGAAAGGGAAAAAAAGAATGGCAATGCCCTTCCCAAAAATGCAGGAAAAACACTGAAACCACATATAACTCAACCCAAAGTCAAAAGAAATACAACAAACAAATAAACAAGCAAACAGCAGCAACAACAAACTCCATAAGAAACTCATGACAGGCATGAACAATCACATCTCAATAATTAGCCTGAATGTGAATGGACTAAATGCACCACTGAAAAGACATAGAATGGCAAAACGGATCAAATATCATGAGGCAACAATACATTGTCTCCAAGAGACTCGTCTCACCAGAAAGGACACTCACAGACTCCAAGTAAGAGGATAGGAAGCAAAATTTCAGGCGAACAAAACAAAAGAAAGCAGGAGTTCTGATCTTAATATCAGATAAAATACCCTTTAAGCTATCAAAAATTTTAAAAGATACAGAACATCACTACATAATGACAAAAGGTTCAATCCATCAACAAGAAATATCTATCCCAAACATATATACACCCAACATAGGAGCAACAACTTTCATAAAGCAGCTTTTAGGTAAACTAAAAAAAGATATTGACTCTAACACTATCATAGCTTGGGACATAAAACTCCATTCACAGCCCTAGACACATCATCAAGACAAAAAAAAATCAACAAGGAGATCCAGAACCTCAACATAAAACTTGACCAGATGGACTTAATTGATACCTACAGAACACTCCACCCAAGAAGCACAGAATATACTTTCTAGTCATCACCACATGGAACGTACTCGAAAACTGACCACATTCTCAGCTATAAATCAAGCATAAACAAATTCCACAAGAGTGAAAAACTGCCACACACCTTCTCAGACCACAGTGGAATAAAAATAAACATCATCAACAACAAAGTTCCCAAAAAACCCACAAAGACATGGAGCCTAAATAACATGATGCTAAACAACTCCTGGGTCAACATGGAAATCAAAACAGAGATTAAAAGATACTTGGAAACAAATGAAGAAGCATCTTACCAAAACCTCTGGGATGCCATGAAAGTAGTACTAAGAGGGGAATTCATACCTCTATGAACACAAATGAAGAAAACGGAAGATCCCAAGTTAACAGTCTAACAAATCACCTAAGGAAGTGGGAAAGCAAGACCACCAAAACCCTAACTTCAGCAGAAGAATCCAGATCACCAAAATAAAAGCCCAAATTCGGGTCATAGAAGACAAAAATATAATACAAAAAAACAATGAACAAAAGCTGGTTCTTTGAAAGGATAAACAAGATTAATGGACCCATAACTAGACTAACCAAGAAAAAGAGAGAAAAAGTTCAAGTAAACACAATCAGACATGCAAAAGATCAAGTCATGACTGACCCTGAAGAAATACAAGAGATATCAGAGACTACTATGTACATTTGCATGGAAACAAACTTGAAAACCTAAAGGAAATGGAGGACTTTCTGACATCACACAACCACCCCAGGTTGAAACAGAAGAAATTGAGACCCTAAATAGACCAATAGCAATCCAGGAAATTGAATATGTCATGAGAAAACTACCTTCAAAAAAGAAAAAGCCCTGGATCAGATGGTTTTCCAGCAGAATTCTATAAAACATACAGGAAGGAGCTGATACCAGTCCTACTGAAAGTATTCCAGGCAACTGAGAAAGATAGAACTCTCTCCAAATCATTCTATAAAGCTAACTGATACCCAAACCAGGTAAAGATCCAACAAAGAAAGAGAACAACAGGCCAATATCCCTGATGAACATAGATGCTAAAATTCTCAACAAGATCCTAGCAAACTGGATCCAACAACACCTCAGAAATCATCCACCACTATCAAGTAAACTTTATCCTTGAGATGCAGGGCTGATTCAACATTTGCAAGACCATAAATGTAATTAAATACATCAACAGATCTAAAAACAAAAACCACATGATTATATCATTAGACGCAGAAATAACTTTTGATAAAATTCAGCACCCTTATTAATAAAAACCCTCGAACATCTAGGTATGGATGGAACATACCTCAAAATAGTAAGAGTCATCTATGAGAAACTCACAGTCAACATACTGCTAAACAGACAGATATTAGAAGCATTTCCCCTGAAAACCAGAACAAGACAAGGACACCCACTCTCACCCCTCCTTTTCAACATAGTTTTGGAAGCCCTAGCTAGAGCAATCAGACAAGAGACAGAAATCAGGGGTATCCAAATAGGAAAAGAGGAAGTCAAGTTATCCCTTTTTGCAGACAACATGATTCTATACCTCGAAAACCCAAGAGAATCTGTCAGAAACTTCCTTGCACTGATAAAGGACTTCGGCAAAGTCTCAGGGTATGAAATAAATGTGCAAAAGACAGCCGCATTTCTATACACCAACAATAAACAAACAGAAACCCAAATAAAAAGCACAATCCTATTCACAATAGCCACACACAAAAAATGAAATACCTTGGCATCTTCCTAACCAGAGATGTGAAAGACCTTTACAATGAAAACTACAAAAACTGCTCAAAGAAATCAAAGATGACACAAACAAATGGAAAAAATATTCCATGTTCATTGATTGGAAGAATCAACATTGTTAAGATGTCCATTCTACCCAAGGCAATCTACAGATTTAAGATAATATCCAAGCTGGGCTCGGTGGCTCAGCCTGTAATCCTGCGCCTTTGGGAGGCTGAGGTGAGTGGATTGCCTGAGCCCGCAGGTTCGAGACCCGCCTGGGCAGCAAGAACTCATCTCTACAATAAATCAAAAAATCAGCCGGGCGTGGTAGCATGTGCCTGTAGTTCCAGTTACTTGGAAGGCTGAGGCGGAAGGATCGCCAGAGCCCAGCAGGTCGAGGCTGCGGTAGCCAGGAGCACTCCAGTCTGGGCGACAGTGTAAGACTCCAACTCAAAAAAAACAAAATTCAAAAAAACAACAGATACTAGAGAGGATGTGGGGAAAAGGAAATACTTCTACACTGTTGGTGGGAGTATAAACTAGTGCAACCTCTGTAGAAAACAGTTTAATGATTCCTGAGAGATCTAAAAATCGACCTTTCATATGGCCCCACAATCCCCCTACTGGAAATATGCCCAGAGGAACTCAAATCACTCTGAAAAAGATACCTGCATACACATGTTTATTGCAGCATTGTTCACATTAGCAAAAACATGGAACCAACTGTGCTGTCCATCAAAAGAGGACTGGATTTTTAAAATGTGATATATACACACAATGGCATATTACACAGCCATAAAGAAAGACAAAATTATGAAATTCACAGCAACTTGGATGGACTTAGAGTCTATAATACTGAGTGATCTATCACAGAAACAAAGAACTGAGTGTCAAATATTCTCACTCATAAGTAGACCTTGAACAATTATCGTAATACTCTAAGAAAAGAATTGGCGGTAGTGGGAATCTGCCAGGGAGAGGGGACATACCTCATCCACAAGGCTACCTGCATAATGAACACTTGTATACCTAACCCTGAACTGTACCCCACATCTTCAAAATAAAAAGATTAAAATAAATAGATAAATAAAATAAAATTTTTTAAAAGAAAAGGAAATCTAGGAGAACAACAGCTGACGCAGGCAGAGAAGGAACTCAGGTGGAGACAGTGTGCAGAGACGTGGGAGAGAACTGGGAAGAATATCCTGAAACCTTAGGAGAGAGTGGAGCAGAGGAGGTCCAGCAAATCAAATGCCAGACATGGTCAGCACAGCGGTCCTGATGGGAGCCAGGACCGATACACATTCAGCCCTCCAAGCTTTGTTAAAGGGGCAGCTGAGTGAATAAACGAAGGAGTGTATCAATGAATGAGTGAATGGTGGGACACAGTGAACACACAGTCTTCCACAGTTCTGTGGAGATTAGATCCCTTCTCTGGCTCATATTTCCTAGTGACTGTGAGATATTCAGGGACAGGTCTGGGCTGTGTTCTCAGCCTTCCTGGCCCCTTGACAGTGCCAGTGGTCAAGTGGTGCCCACGCCATGTCTCCTACACAGGATGACTGTCCCTACCGGCATGGGAGGCAGCAGTCTCCTTAACTCTGGCAGTAAGACAGCACCGAGACTGTGGTGCACGGCAGATCCCACTGCAGCCTCTGCCCTCTACATACTTGCACCTGATGATTTGTTTCCACGTCTGCAAAGTGGGAACAACAAGTCCACTTACTTTCAGAAGTCACTGTAAAAACTAGAGGTGATTTACAGACAACACACAGCGTAGTATACTACCTGGCAGATCAAATTTGCTCAGTAGATTACACCAGCCATTATCTTTTGCTCTTGGTGTGATTGCTATCATCATTATTATTACTGATGATCATCTCTGCTATAATAATCTTGTTATAATGACATGAGTGTGTACACAGAATCTGAGGCTGGCTTTTCCTCTAACTAGTTTTGTGATCTGCTTCCTCATCCTGTAATAAGAAATTCATAACAACTACACACAGTGTTGCCATAGGATCAAATTCTTTCTTTCTTTTTTTTTTAACTTTTGGTTTTTTATTTGTTCTCTTTTTAAAAATTTTACAATCAGGGGTACACATGTGTATTCATTACATGGTCATATTATGTAGTGGTGAGGATTGGGTGTCAGGTGTCCCAACATATGTAAAACATTTAGAACAAAGCTAGACACCAGGTAAGTTCTCAGTCATTAGTTGTTAATTTTGATTTGTCATTAGAAGTCAGGAAATCTCAGAAATTCTCATGACTTCACGCTTTATCTCTGATCAGACATTCCTTCATTCAACAAGTGATTCTTTGTATAGTCATTCTCCCCATATTCATGAAAGATACGTTCCAAGATTCCCAGCAGCTGCCTGAAACTGTGGATAGCACTGAACCCTACATATACTGTCTTTTCCTATACATAGATCCCTAAGATAAACTTTAATTGATAAATGAAGCTCTGTGAGAAATTAATAACAGCTAAAAATAGAACAATCGTAACAATGCGCTGTAATAAAAGTTACATGACTCTCTCGCTCTCTCTCGCTCTCAGTATCTGACCGCACTGTACTCGCCCTCTTCTTGTGACGGTGCGAGATGATAATGTGCCCAAGTGATGAGACGAAGTGAGGCGAATTTCGTGGCGTTGTGATGAAGTGTCAGGCTACTATCGACCTTGTGATAATCATCAGAAAAGGTTCATCGGCTTCAGACGCTTCGCTGGCTTCAGGCCTGGAGATGTGGACGCAGGGATGTCGGGAGCAGAGGTCGATGACTGCCCGTGCCAGCGCATCTCCAGCGACAGTGTGGATCTGCGGGACTGAAGGGACACTCGTGTCCCTGGCGCAACTGATCAGGATGATGTAAGATTCCGTCACGCTACTCAAAATGACCCTTTGAAACGTAGAAGCTGCTCATTTCTGAAATGCTCCACTTAGCATTTTTAGACTGTCAGTTGACTGGGGTTAATAGAAACTGAAGAAAGTGAAACCACAAATAAGAGGGGACTTGAGCCTGCATGTCTGTGTATGGATAGTGAATTAACTGTATACTGAAATAAATGCATGTGGAAAAGAGAACAATTATTAAAACCTTAAGAAAATAACGGAGTCTTCGCAAAGAAAAAAACAGTAACTCTTGTAGCTCTTGTCAGCATATTGACTTAGAACATAAAAGCATGTCGTTTGAAATTTGGTTTACTTATACAAGATGTTCTTTCCTTATATTTATAAGCGAAGTGCATTCCTTCAGAAGGGCGCATGTCCTTACTTAATTTATTTTAAAAGCAGAAGAAAAAAAGCAGAATGCTTTGCAACAGTCATAACCCAAATTGCTGAGCGTGTGCTTGGGTTTCGTCAGATTCTTTTAAGGAGATAAACCTTGAGAACAGAAGTCTGAAGAAACTGACAATATTGGAGAGAGAAAAAAAGAAATGAAAGCTTTCTGGAATTCTCATATTTCCCTCTGTCAAGCAGAGCTCCCAAGCACTCATTTTCAGAAAGTTGCTAAGAGGAAGACCAAACTATTTTTCTTTTTTCCTGGAGAAATGGAAAATGATCTTGCCTGGTACTAAAATGCTTCTAACACCCCAGTGGTTAGACGTGCTGCTGTTCATTCCTTGAGCCTTTCCAGCTCACAGGACATCAAGTTTCTCCTTTGTTATGTCAACAGAATTTCATACACAGGACAAGACACAGAAAGTGCTGGCTCAACGCTGTGAAAATGATGCCAAACCACCAGCCTGCTCTGGGACTGAATCTGTCAGTCATCAGGATGGCTGCAACCTGCCTTCCCAACAAGAAGGTGAAAATCGGTCGGGGGTGAAGGAGCAAAATAACCTTACTCCTTCATGTGCAAAGTACAGATATACACAGATTCCATAAATGATATGCAGTGGGATCTGTGGCATCAAAATTTCACGGTGGGTAGGGAGACAATTAGGAAAGTAAAATGTCTAAAAACCTCCTGGTATAGGGAGTGGGAGGTATTTAAATCACGAAAGACACTCTGAGAAGCATGATCCATAGAGCTGAGGCAAGCATGGTGAGGAAGATGCCACAAGGCACAGTTGCCTGTGGCTCTTCGGTCAAACATCTGTAAAAGCCACACTTGTTGGTGAGCAAGCATGTACCACAACAGAGAGCCCACCTGTGTTCAGACGTGGGATAATTGCTCAGGAAAGAGCGATGCCCAGGGCCAACCAGGTCCCCAGTCCCCCATGGAATTTTCCTTCCAATCAGGAAGATGGAGGGGAAGGAAGCAAATAAGGAGGACACTTATAAGTGGCAAGCAGCAGTTAAAACGGAGCTAGGACTGGAGTTAGTGAGTCAAGGAGGGAAAGCAGCTCTCCTCAGGCATCCAGGGCAAGCTTCTCTGAGGAAACAGACAAGCTCCAGAGGGAGAGAAGCCCCTAGCATGGCTCAGTCCAGGAAGCAGCACATGCAGAGGCCTGTGGCGGGAATGAGTTTCCTATTTTGAGAATCTGAAAAAAGGTTTGTGTGCTCACATTACAACTGATACCAAAAAAAAAAAGCAAAGGATCACAAGAGACACCTATGAATATTTTTAAATGCCAACAAATTTAGACCTCAAAGAAATGAATAAATTCCTAGAAACATACAACCCACCAAGACAGAATTATAAGGAAAGAAAAAATTGGAACAGACCAATAAGAAGTAAGGGGACCGAATCAATAGTTTAAAAACACAAAACCTCCCAACAAAGGAAATTCCAGGATTTGATGGGTTTCAATGATGAATTCTACTAAACATATATTTTTTTAAATTAATGCCAATCCTTCTCCAACACATCCAAAAAATCAAAGATGACAGAACACTTCCAAATTCAGTTTATGGATCCAGTATTATCCTAGACAAGGACAGTACAAGAAAATAAAGCTACAGGCCAATATTTCTGAAGAAAATAAATGCAAAAGTCCTCAAAAAAATACTAGCGAACTGAATGAAAGGGTCATTCACCATGATGAAGTGGGATTTATCCTTAGAATGCATAGATGGTTCATTATACACAAAACAGTAACTGTGATACACCATATTAACAGAATAAAGAATACAAATTATATGATCATCACAACAGATGTAGAAAAAAGCATAAAACTTTATAAAAACTTTTTCAAAATTAGGTATAGAAGCAATATGTCTCAACATAATAAAGGCTATATATGACAAGCCTATAGCTAACATTATATTCAACAGTGAAAAGGTGAAAGTTTTTCTTCTGAGATTAGCAACAAAACAAAGATGCCCACTCTCACCACTGCTGTTCAACATAGTACTGGAGGTCCTAGCCAGAGAAATTAGACAAGAAAAATAAAAGGCTTCCAAATTGGAAAAAAAGAAGTAAAATTGTCTCTGTTTGCAGATGACATCTATCTTATATATAGACAATACTAAAGGCTCCACCAAAACAATGTTAAACTAATAAATAAATTAAATTAATTATCAGAACACAAAATCAACATACAAAAATCAGTTGTGTGTCTTTACACTAACATGAAACTGTTTGAAACAGAAACTAAGAAAACAATCCTATTTATAAAACAGTAAACTACAAAAACAATTAACTACTTAGGAATAAATTTAATCAAGGAGGCGAAATACTTGTACACTGAAAACTATATGACATTGATGAAAGAAATGGAAGAAAATGCAAATAAATAGAAAGGCACCCCACGCTTGTCATGAAAAGAGTCAATATTGTTAAAATATTCATACTATCAGAGTGTTCTAAAGATTAAATGCAATTTCTATCAAAATTCCAATTAAAATTTTCACAGAAATAGAAAAAAATCCTAAAATTCATACGAAAATGGAAAAGACACCAATAACTAAAGCAATCTTTAGAAAAAAGAAATCTGAAGGCATCACACCACCTGATTTCAAAATAGGCAACAAAACTACAGTAATCAAAACAGCATGATACTGGCATAAAAATAGGCACACGAATGTAATAGAAAACAAAATAGAGAGCCCGAAAATAAATCCACACATTACAGTCAATTACTCTTCAACAAAAATGACAAGATCACACAGTAAAGAAAGGACAATCTCTTCAATAAATGGTGATGGGAAAACTGGATATACACATTCAGAAAAATGAAATTAGATCCATCATAGACTATATACAAAAATTAATTTGAAGCAGATTAAAGACGCAAATGTAACCCCTGAAGCCATAACATTTCTAGAAGAACAAATGAGGGAAAGCTCCTTGCCGCTAGTTCTCGCAATCATTTTTTAAATATGACACCAAAACCACAGGTAACAAACGAAGGCAAAAACAGGCAAATGGAATTACACCAAACTAAAAAGCTCTTGTGCAAGAAAGGAAGCAACTGACAGAGTGAAGAGACAGCCTTCCGATAAGGAGCTGATATTCAAAATAGATAAAGAACTCAAGCAAATCAATAACCAAAAATAAAAATAAAAATAAAATTATGGGCAAAAAAGCTGAACAGACACTTCTCAAAAGAAGGCATACAAATGGCTAATGGGTATATGAAGAAATGCTCAGTATTGCTAATTATCAGAGAAATACAAATTAAAACCACAATGAGATATCACCTCACCTCATTCCAGTCAGATGAGCATTATTAAAAAGTTGGAAAACAATGAATGCTGATGTGAATGTGGTGAAAAAGGAATTCGTACACACTGTGGGTGGAAATATAAATTAATACAAACTCTATGGAAAACACTGTGGTGCTTTCTCAAAGAACTCAAGGTAGACCTACCATTTAATCCAGCAATCCCACTACTAGTTATCTAAGGAAAACAAGTCACTGTACAAAAGGACACCTGCATTCATAAGCTCATTTCAGCTCAATTCACAATTGTGAAGACAGAATCAACCCAAGTGCCCATCAACTAACGAGCAGGTAAAGGAAATGCAGAATCTATATACCACGGAATACTACACAGTCATAGAAAAATAACAAAATAATGTCTTCAGCCATTTGTATAGAACTGGAGGCCATTGTCCTAAGTGAAGCAACTCAGGAATGGAAAACCAAACATTGCATGTTCTCACCTATAATTAAGAGCTAAGAGGTGGGCACTGAGAGCCTAATGGGGTGGTATAATGGACACCGGAGACTCAGAAGCGTGGAAGTTGGAAGGAGACGAGGTATGAAAAATTTACCTATTTGATACACTGTGCACCCTTCGGGTGATGTACACTAAAAGCCCAGACTTCACTACTAAACAGCTCCTCCATGGAGCCAAAACTACTTGTTCCCCTAAAGATACTGAAATAAAAAATAATAATAACAATAAGTTACAATTTAAATTTTTTTAAAAACCATATAACTTAATTGAAATGTGGATTTTGATGAAATTGAATCAATATTTCTCAAAAGCAGACATACAAATGCTCAACAGGTATATGAAAAAATGCTCAGCATAACTAGTTATCAGGAAAATGCAAATTAAAACCACAATGAGATAACACCTAACATTTGTGAGAACGACTATTATCAAAAAGAGGAAAGACAACAAGTGTTGGCAAAGATGTGGAGAAAAAAGGAATTCTTGTAAATTGTTGGTGGGAATGTCAATGAGTCTGCTATGGTGATTCCTCAAAAAAATTAAAACTAGAACTTCTTTGTGACCCAGCAATTCTATTTCTGAGTGTTATGTCCAAAGAAAATGAAATTGCATGTTGCAGTTACCTGCACGTCCACAGTCACTGCAGCATTATTCACAATAGACAACACGTGGAATTAACCCATGTGTCCATTCAATGGATATAAGAAACATGGTCTATACACACAATGAAATATTATTCAATCATAAAAAGGAAGGAAATCCTGTCATTTGCAACAACATGGATAAATAAGCCAGGCACAGAAAGACAAACACTGCATGATCTCACCTATACATGGACTCTTTTCAAAAGTTGAACATCTAGAAGTAGCGAGTAGAATGCTGGTCACCAGGGGCAGAGGGAGAAGCTTCATGGGAGGGTGGGAATGAGGAGATGTTGGTCAAAGGACACAAAATTTCAGTTAGACAAGAAGAGTAAGTTCAAGAGATCTCCTTCACATTATGCTGACTGTGGTCAAATAACAATACATTGCTGAAAGACTGGATATTCAAAATTGCAGAAAGAGTAGATATTAAATGTTCTAACCACAAAAAAGTATATGAGGTGATGGGTTATGCTACTCAGCTTAATTTATCCATTCCACGAGTGGTATGTGTACGTGTGTATGCATATATATACACACACACACACACACACACACATATATACACACACACACATATATATATACACACACACATATATATATATAAACATGATGCTGTATGCCACAAATAGACACAATTTTTATTTATCAATTAAATAAAATGTAAAATATAACAACAAGTTCAAGTTTCAACATGGCAATAGAGCATTAAACCAAGCATGAGGCCCTTCTGAGTCTGTATGACAGACTACCCAGATCACAGGCCCTTGAAGCCGCAGGTAGTGTAGGAAAACATCCTGTGGGTGTGTGTGTGTGTGTGTGTGTGTGTGTGTGTGTGTGTGTGTGTGTGTGTGTAAAACATCTGAGTGAGCCTGATCCACGTGCAACGTTTCACAGAGTCAACGAATATCCCAGTCAAAAACCACATTCCTATAATTTGGACCCACTCACCCTCTTTAGTCTGAGGGTCTGACTCTCTAGCTTAATAAAGGGAAGGAAGCCAGGGAGGGAGAGAATTGAAATGAGCAGAAGTACTGTCATACATCAGAACATTTCTATTCTTACAAAAACCCAATCAGGTGGTTATTATGCTTGATTTTGCAGTTAAGATGACTGAAGCTCAGAAAGGTTAATTAATACTATCAGCTTTTTAGCGATGATCATGTCTCATGCTTGTCTAATTCTTTCTGGTTCGGAGAGCACTTTCACCTTTGTTTGACCTTTATGACAGCCTGGGGAAGAGAAAAGAGCAGAAATGCGTGTCCTTGACTTAGCGAGGAGTCAAGTGGTTGGCCAACTTCCCGTGACCTGTCAAGTGGTCGGCCAACTTCCTGCGACCCGTAAAGCACCGGCTCTCCTGAGGACTCCTTGAGAGGCAGCCCCCGGGAGAAATTCTTCCCCGGGCTAGTGCCAGGGGCCACTGTGCTTCATCTCAGCACCTGGACTGGCGTCCCGTACAGGTCTGCAAAATGGGTAACTACCCAAGTTGCACTTTTCAAACTGGCCACGAGGAAGCTCAAATCTGTGTGGGGACTTCCAAGATCCACATTTCAAGCTGTGCCCCAACACCATTTCCGTCCCTGTTTTTCCTCTTTGTCTTTGATTATGTGCTCATGTGTGCTGTCCTGTTATACCTCAAGGGCCTATCAAGCCAACTTAAATCCTTCCCGGAACAAGGCAGGGGAGCAGTCTGTCAAGCTCACACATGTGTGTCTCCCCCATGACCTCTGATCCTTCTCAGGAGAGGTGCTTTGGAGAAGCACGTTGGTGCAGGGATTGGGACTGGGTTTAGGCCCGATCCGCTGTGCACGAACTGCTACATGAGGTCTTCAGGGCACTAGCGCATCCTGAGACTGGGAGACAGGATCTCCCACATGCAGAGAGTGACAAGCATGATTGGGCAACAAACAAAAGCAGCAAACTCAACCAAAAATGCAGGACAGCTCGAGACATGACAGCCACAAAGAATTGCCATCGTATCCAAGAAAAATGAGGTCACAATCTTACTATTATCTTGGCAAAAAGACGGTAGGCTCTTAGGGAATGTCACCAGTGACTTCCAAGCACGGCAGGTTTGTTGCAACCCACAATGCCACAGAGTTGCCTGAACAGGTGCTCTCTTCCTGACGTGGTTCATTGTAAGTCGCGGAGCGGGAAGAGGCTAGGGCTGCACAGCGATGAGGAACACATGACAGGCTCCAACCGGTGACATGTGACATGCCACAACCCCATGGAACAGCAAGCCTGCGCTGCTCCCGGTTAAAGCGCTACCTGTCTCCCCTAGCGGCTACACGGTCCCCGTGGGAGGAAGAGCATGGTCTCAGACGTGCTTCTCGAAGAGGAACATTTCTCCTTTTCTTGGAAGACGGCAGGCAGTTGTTTGAAAAGACGTGAGCTGAACAAAAGTCAGTTCTGTGTCTCTCCTCGAGACTCTTTTTAAAATAAAACCTGGCATTTGACAAAAAGCAGTCCAGCAGGAAGGTGTCAAAAAAGAGCTTTTATTTATTTATGCGACTCATGTTTACTGGGAGCTCATTCTTGGTCATCGTCTGTGCTGGGGACACCAGAAGAAATAAGAGAGAACCTACCAAGAAGCCTGACGCTAAATGGGGATTTCACCTTTAATTCGGAGAAGGGGTGCTGGTGCCATAAGAAGATGCATCATTGGGAGAAATATGTATGGAGCCAGGAAGGCGCCTTTGAGGACGTGAACTTCAACCTGAGACCAGACAGGTGTGTAGGAGCTGGGCAAAGTCAGAAGGAAGGGCTGGAGGGTGGGCCTGGGGAACGGTATGACAGACTATTTCAAGCAAAAGGAATAGCAAGTTCGAACACACTGAGATGGGGAAGGCGGGAAGATGTCAGGTGGGACTGGTCCCTGGAAAGAACGGGGCAAGCGGGAGACATGGCACTGAAGAATCAGGCAGGAACAGACCTTGCTAAGCCACGGAGACTTTGAGAAAGGCCTTATTCCTTATCCTGAGGGCAATGGGAAACCCTACAGGGTTCTGACCGGTAAAGGGGAGTATGAGTGAGTGAGTGAGTGTGTGTGTGTGTGAGTGTGTGTGTGCGTGTGTGTGTGTGTGTATTACAAGAACGGAGTGAGATGACCAGTTTTGTCATTCGACAAGATAAGCTCATGGATCAGTATGGCTAGCTTATGCTGTGTAACAAACAAATCCAAAATCTTGATGGCTTATAACAAGACACGGTTATTTTTCACTCATACTCCATGGCTACCTAGATCCACCAGGGACTCTACTTAAAGCACTCACTCAGAATCTTAGTCTGGGCTGCTATGACCACAGAATGGATGGCTTATAGACTGGATGGCTTATAAACATCAGACATTTATTTCTCGCAGTCTGGAAGCTGGGCAGTCCAAGATCTAGGCACAGACAGACCCAGTGGCTGGTGGGGGCGACTTCTCGATCCATATACAGCTGTCTTCTTCCACATCCTCCTAAGGTGAAAGGGGCAGGAAGTCTGACTGGGGCCTCTTTCATAAGGGCACTAATCCCATTCGTTGGGGCTCTACCCTCATGACCTAAGAGCCTCCCAAATGCCCTACCTCCTAACACCTTCACATTGGCAATGAGGATTTCAACACATTAATTAGGGGGAGGGACACCAAAATTCAGACAACAGCACTCAGGGAGCCTGGCTGATGGAGGTTAGTTTCATATTTGTCCGTTGTGTTCACGCTCTTAACCTTAATGCCTGACACAATAACATCTGTGGAACACATAAATCTTGTTGACTTTGGTCGTCACACCCATCTGTCCATCCCCAGAGAAAGCCAAGCTTTTCCTCTCCTTTCCCCTGGGCTGTTTTTCTCTTGCTCCATGTGAACCCACAGTGGTTCGTTTTTCCTATCTGAGATTAAATCTCTCCTACGCAGGGAAGCTTTCTTGAACCAGTTTTGTGATGGTTCATTTTATCTGACAACCTGACTGGGACAGGGCATCCAAATATTTGAGAGGTTATTTTGGGTGTGTCTTTGAGGCTGTTGAGGAAGAGATTAACATCTGAATTGGTACTCTGAGTAAAGTAGACTGCCCTCCCTATGTGGGTGGTCCTGGTCCCATCAGTGGTTGGCACCATTAAAGTTTCCAAAGTGTTCTTCTCATGTTTGTATCAAGGTTACACTGATCTTATAAAACGCAATGCAAAATGTTCCCCTTTTCAGTTCTCTGGAAAAGTTTACACAATTTTGTGATTCTTCAGTGGAAGAGTTTGCTATCGAGGCCATCAGGACCTAAGGACTTATTTTTGGTAATAGAGTTCATTGTGGATTTGACTTTTTGATTTTCTAATTGTCCTTTTGTTAAGTGGGCAAGTGACTTGTAGAGTGGGCGATTCGAGTTCATGTGGCATTCTGCGTCTTTGCATGTCTTGGGCTTCAGGATCACCTGGAAGCCTGAACTCTGCCAGTGCTGTGGGTCTGTTGACTCCATGAAATAGTCATGTTCTGCCTCCTGGAGTCACAGGTAGAAATCATGAGGGAAAACAGGAAGGCGACCAGAACAACAATGAGGAAAGAATAGTTGGGTTGAAGTCTGCAGCACTCATTAGTCTTGGAGAATGAAAACCTTAAGAGGCAGTGGATATGCAAACATTCCCGAGGCTGGAGCTGCACATGGCCGCACTCCGCTACTACCTTGCCAGAGACCACCATAAGGTGGATTTTCCCCTCTCCCTCTTCCTTCCCTCCTAATTGCTACAGACTCCCCAGCTTCCTTGTCCAATTAATGCAGACTGAAGCCACATTCTTATCCAGGTGTGCTTTATTATCCTGTGAGCCCTGACATCTCAGAATCTCAGGATGTAAGACTCAGATGTAACCTCCCAGGTGTCATGCTGACCTATGGGAAAGAGAAGGCACGTGTCCAGGACTAGTTGTTCACGCATTCCTATGTTCATTTACTTAACGGATATTTATTAAAGAACTATTTCACGCCTGGCACAAAGGATATAAAAATGAACAGGTGTTCTTGTTACAGAAGGACAATGAGCCAACAAAAGAATCCATAAAATGCAGAGAATATGATCTGCATTAGGAGGGACATACACAGGGTTCTCTGACAGAAAGCAATGGGCATAGACCTCCTGGATGCGTGTATTTCAGTCTGGGTTTCTCTAGAAGCAGACTTTGAGACAAGGATCCATGTGCAAGTAGTTTGTTTAAGAAGTGGTCCCGGGAAGCAGAGGTAGGAAGGGGAAGGGAGCCAGGTAGGGAAAGCAGTCAATAGACGGTGTGCTGTCGTGAGTAGGAATGGTAAAACTGCGAGCATTTTAGAGGAAAACTGGGAAAATGGTCAACTTTCTTAGTGGTTTAAGAAAACCTAAAACCAACATCATTTCTAATGTTAAAATCTTAGAAACACTTTTATTAAAGTCAGGAGTAACACAAGGATGCTCTCTATTATCGATGCTACTCAACATTCAACCTATTGAGAAAATGGGCAAAGGATAGAAAAGGGCCATATTTTTGCCATTGTGCTATCTTCACAGTCGTAGAGTAAGCAAAGCAACCTCCAAGGAAAAGACTAATAAATTAGATTAAATTAAAGAACATCTGTTCAACAAGCAGCACCGGCAAGAGAGTAAGACTGCACAGTATAGGACAGGAGAAACTAGTTCTATTGCAAATCTAGACCTCTTTGGTAGAGATCACATGTAGAGTACATAGAGAACTCTTATTAGTTGCCAAGAAAGAGACAACAAAAACATTGTCAAAGAGACTTGAACAGTTATTTCATCAAAGAAAATATATAATGCAAACAATCATGTGAAAAGGTATTCAAGTATTTTATTTTATATTTTATTTTACAGAGATGGGTTCTCACTGTGTTGCTCAGGCCTGGTCTCAAATTCCTGGCCTCAAGCAGTCCTCCCACCTCAGCCTCCCAAAGCTCTAGGATTACAGGCGTGAGCCAGTGCATTCGGACGTCAACAAAGTTAAACTAACACGAAATATCACTGAGCACCTACCAGTAGTCAAAACTGAAATATGACAACAACTGCTGGTGAAGATGTGGAGCAAAGAGGTCTTTCTTGCAGTGGAGGTGGGAGTGTAATTGGTGCAGATGCTTTAGAACACTGAGCAGGAGCATATCCTATGACCTAGACATTTCACTCTCAGGCATAGACTCAAACAATGAGGGCTATTCTGTTATCAAACGTGTACTGAGATCAGAATAGGAAGAATAATGTAGGAGAGTCATACAATGGGACATGACTCCAATGGAAGTTAGCGAACTACAGCCACACACCACATGAATGAACTACAGCTACACACCACATGAATTTGTTACTTTGTGCCTGACTTTATTGCCTCAACTTTTTTTGTAACATTCATTCATGCTGTGTGTAGCTGTAGTTTGTTAATTTCCATTGGAAATTCTATTTATGTAAGGTTCAAAAACAGGCAAAACTAATTTGTGGGGTTAGAATTCAAGGTAAGAATCACTTCTGAGAAAAAGATCCAGGGTGGTCATGGAGGGGGTTTCTGGGTCACCGTTAACATTCACCTCTTGGCTTGGCTTCTGACCACATGGATATGTTCACTTTCTGGAAATGTATCCGGTTCTATACTTATGACTTATGCACTTTTATGTATGTAATATTTTATTTTAAAAGTTAATGTTAGTACCCATTCATAATGCTTTGTGAAACACTTAGCAAACTGTAAATAAAGTGAACATCCTTAATTTGACAATGGTTAGCTCTCAAAAACCTACAAGAAGCATCATTCTGAATGTTAAAATGGTAAAAGCATTTCCACTGAAGTCCGGAATAAGACAAGGCTGTCCTCTATTATTGACACTACTCAACAATTTAGCCTATTGGGGGAAAATAAGCAATGATATGAATGGAAAATATCCTTTGCCATTTGAGAAATCTGAGTGGACAATAAATATTTCAAAAGAGGCATGAGTTCACTAGTGTTAGGAAATGCAATTTTAAAAATATGTAATGAGATATACAATTTCATACTCATCATACTAGCAAAAAATGTAAAGTCTGATTACACAAAGTGTTGGGTATTTATGGGCAAACAGAAACAATCAAAAATTTCAGATGGTAGTGCAAATAAACCCTCTAAGGAGTAATTTGTCAATATTTTATAAATTCCAAGATGGGCAAACTCTATGGTCCAACGATTTCACTGTTTTTTGGTGTACCCTGTGGCATGTGCATTACAGAAACTCCCGCGGATATGCACAAGACAACCCAAGCAAGCACGTTTCCATCCACTGTCAGTAAGGGCATGAGTCAATAAATTATAGCATAATCACGGGGAATACCACACAGCAGTTACATTCAATGAATGACACCCTACGCATAAACGTGAACAATAATGGCGAGTGAGGAAAAACAAGATTCCGACCGATCTAATTTCATTGTGATAGTGCTAAAAATAGGACATATTACTTCAGGCCAAAGAATAAAAACCTGCATGGAAAGGGCTCAAGGGAAACTCTGGAGGGGAAAGAGGGTTTGGATGCTGCAGGCGAAGGTCTTCAACTGTGTTTATGACGCTTTGTTTCTTAAGCTGGGAGCCGGGTACACCAGCATGTTCTATTATTTCTACACGTGTCTGTATGTTTGACTCTTTTCATTTAAAACGGTATTTAGCAAAAGTGTGCTCTTGCTCACGAATCCTCAAATTAATGATGGACTCAACATCCCCTGCTCATGGCAAGGGTCAGTTTTATTTGGCCACCCCTGAGACCTCACAATGTCCCCCACAGATGCAGAGAGCGGGAACAGTATATTATATTGGAACATTGTTCCTCCTCTGATTTGGTCAAAACAGCCAGTCAATGGATGATGGCTTCTAAAGGGTACTCATGGGACCATGGTGGAAAACAAAAGAATCTGAAATGGTTAAGGTACACAGCGTAGCAGCTGTCTTTCTGAGAGCTTCAAGTCTGTGGTTCACTTCCTTCCTTCATCTGAAGCTGCTCCTCCTCTCAGCTCTGGAGAGCAACTGTGTTCATACTTCTCCTCCAGAGCAAGCCTGTGGAGCTTCACTCTTTTTTGTGACACCAGGACGTTGATGTCTTGAAGGCACATCAAGTGACTGGGCTGGAACCGAGTTCAGGAACGGGACAGATCATCTAACCATTCTGAGGACGAAGGAGTGGAGCCACCCCCCAAGGATGCTGGCCAAGCCGTGGAGAATGCATCCCTCGGGTGTAAATACACCTGGCTTTCCCAGCAACACCTGCCCAGACGCTGTATCCTCTGGAAAGGTGTCTCGTATTGCTAGGGCTGCTGGAACAAAGCACAACAAACTGGGTGGCTTAAACCACAGAATTCATTGTCTCACCGTTATGGAGGCTAGAAGTTCGAGATCCAGGTGTAGGAAGGGCTGGTTCCTTCTGGAATCTGTTTCCAGCCTCTCTCTGAGCTGCGATGCTTTGCTGGCAATCCTGGGCACACTTTGGGCATCATCTCAATCTGCCTTCCTCTTCATATAATGTTCTTCGTGTGTGTGTGTGTGTGTGTGTGTGTGTGTGTGTGTGTGTGTGTGGTGTGTGTGTGTGTGTGTGTGTGTGTCTAAACTTCCCTTTTATAAGGATGCCAGTTATATTGGATTAGACCCCACCCTAATGACTTTCCTTCAACTTAATTACCTCTTTTAAGGGCTTATCTCCAAATCCAGTCACATTCTGAGGTGCTGGGGGTTAGAACTTCAGCACATTAACTGGGGGAAGCACAATTCAGTTTATCACAGAAGACATCCCTGACCCCCAAGCTTAACTGGAGACTTTCTTTTGTTCTTACATAGACTGAGAACCTCATCTGAATTACAACGTCAGGCCTCCGAGTTCCAGAATGGTGGGAACTACTTCTAGTTCACCAGTGAATACCCAGAACCCAGTTCAGATCCTGAAGCTATTTCATAGAAAATATGTCATTTATCTGTCAAATAAACAAAATGAATTTTTAAAATGCCTTTTTGCACAGGAAGGCTCCTTGAACAGCCTAGATAAATGCTGTGTGCTCAATATTGAATCTTTAAATATTTTCCTAAATGTCTTTGTATTTTCTGTCATTTTTGTGTCATTTTTTGTGCACGTCCCTTTCTCCCTTGAGGTCAGTGGCATATCCTAGCGTGCCCTCCTCTCCTAAGGGCACGCCATGCCAGAATACGTCCCTCCATGCAGGAGACATACTAACACCGATGACTAACATTTATCTAGCTCTCCTGCCCCTGCTGGGCATTTAGCCTGGGATAGATCATCGAATCCTCACAACAACCCTTGTTTTACAGATGAGGAAACGGAGGCATGGTGATTCTGTAACTTGTCGAGGGTAACAAAGTCATGAGGTGGTTATAGCAGGAAAGGACAGAAACTGTCTACCTTGTTTTCCCTTACCTGTGGGACGAGAGCAATGCCTGTCCATCAACAGCATGACCCTATACTTTATTGTTAGAGCCAGTATCCTTCTGAGAATAAAAGAGGACACGAATCTGAGGGGACACTGGACGAACAGAACAGTTCTGGAAAGTCAGCATGCAAGGTTATTTTCTTAATAAATATCTGCTGAATGAATGGAGTCTCCTGTCTTACTTGAGGGCATGGATTGGTCATGTACATTACAAAACGGAATGCTACTTACAAGACGCATTTGCTTTCAAAGCATGGTCCCGAATGTAAATCTACCATTCACATAGGACAGGGATTGTGGCTGCCGTTTTATCAACACACAGCCTGTTATCCAGCCCCAGAGGGTGGAAATGCAAATTAAAGAAATGCTTTGATTTTTTTTTTAAATCTCTTTCAGAAGCCTAAGTCATTATAGTCTGTAATTGGGGTACAAGATGGGATAAAATTTCTATTGTATCAGAAAGGACGATAAAGCAATAATTTCTATCCCTCCACTCTTGCAAAAAATAACAGCACTACCAACGAACTTTCATATCATTGAGGGTCTTAATTACCCATCCCCTGCCTGTGAGCCAAATGCCTTTTCTTTCAGGGTTGACAAAAGAGGCAATTTTCCTCTTTTTTTCTTTTTCTTCTCCTTCTCCAGCTTCTTGCCTCTCTTCCTTTTTTCTTGCCTCTCTCCCTCTCTTTCAGAGAAGCAACCGCCGTACCTACACTCCTCAATCAGTGTGCCAGACCCCATGCTGTGACACAGGGCAGACCCTCCTGGAGAAGTCGTGTGTGTCCCAAATTTTTCTGCAATGACAGCATCTCGGGCTGAAATAAATCTTGTTCCTCGAGAGCCAGGCACAGTGGCTCACGCCCGTAATCCCAGGGACTTGGGAGGACTGGGCGGGAAGATCACTGGAGGCCTGGAGTTTGACACCAGTCTGGACAACACAGCAAGAACCCTGACTCTAAAAAACAGATGAAAGAAAAATCAGTCTGTCATCCCAACTAATTGGGAGGCTGAGCTGGGAGGACCCTAGAGCCCAGGAGTCCAAGGCTGCCGTGAGCTGTGATCACGCCGCTGCACTCCAGCCTGTGAGACGCTTGTCTCTGGAAAACAAAAAGAGAGAGGGGTGGCAATCCTGTCTTTTTGCAGCAACGCTCCTCCAGGACCACTTCGCTGACTGGTGGCCACCTCCCCCGGTTTCAACGCCTCCCGTGGCCCAGGCATGGGAGCAGTCCCCTCTCAGCGGACGCCTGCCATGATGTGCAATTTGCAGCATGATGGCAAGAGCCAGGGACGGCTGACGATGCTGGTTTGGCCACATCTCGGCCGTGTGGCCTTGGCAAGTCGTTCAGCCTCTCTGCACCTCGCCTCACCGTTTGCAAACAGTGACCTTTGATCTCTAGTGGCCTCTTCAGTGTTATAAAAATTAACGCAATTAAGCATAAGCTTTTAAAATCTGAGCATTTCACATAAAGATCCAGATTTCTGGCTTCTTCAGAAAGCCAGTTATCTGGCCGCCGCTGGCATCGGTTTCAGCAGAACTACCATTTCCTGGCGCTAGGTGGTAGCTGCCCACTCGGGCTGGGACAGGCCCTTCTTGGAAACATAGTGGCACCCAGACAGAAAGGGGGCTCCTCTCATCCCTGTGACTGCCCTTGCTGGGGACAGCTGACGGTCACATACACATTTTCAGCAGGGCACTCGTCCTTGGATAAGAACTGGGCATCTGCGCCGTTCCTTTTGTCAAAAACATTCTCCCAATCAAATTTGCTCTTTGAGATTCTGTCTGTCCTTCAAGGCCAAGTTCACAGACCATCTGCACCACAAAGCCTATCTCCACTACCCCTTTCCTTTGAAGCAATCCTCCTCCTGGAGCTTCCTCTGACTCGTAGATGTAATCCTGACATACTACTTGTCACAACTAGTCTCTCCCTCAGCTGTGAACACATGCGTGTGTGTACATACACACACACACACACACACACACACACACACACACCAGTAGAGGCCCTACTTCATTTGTGTCTCCCGGTTTTACACCATCTTTCTACGGTGGACAGAATAAAGCCCCCAGAGACACCCAGGTTCTATTTCCTGTAACCTAAGATGTTACATTACATGGCAACGTGGAATCAAGGCTGCAGACGGGCTTGAGGCTGCCAGTCAGCTGAAAGGGGGAGATTTTCTGGGATTAACTGAGTGGACCCAATGTGGTCTTAAGGGCCTGAGGCAGAGCGTTGCAATGTAAGAAGGACTCAGTCAGCCATTGCTGGCGTTGAAGACGGAAGGAGGCATGTGCCAAGGAATGTGGGCACCTGCAGAGGCTGGAAAAGACCAGGAAGAGAGAGTCTCCCTTAGAGCCGCTGGAGAAAATAACCCTGCTAACCCCTTGCTATTAGCCAGGTGAAACCACTGTAGAGTCAACCTACAGAGTTGCAAGAAAATACATTTGTATTGTTTTAAGCCGCTGGTGGTGGTAATTTTCTACAGCAACAATAAGAAACGAATACACCCTCTTTCCTCACAGGAGCTGATCAGTATATTCCTGTAGATCGGAAACTGAGAGCATTTGATTGCCCTGGGTTCCAGAATCACATCAAGACAAGGGTGTGTTGTCCATCACTCTACAATATTGAGTCACTGGAGTACACAACTGCCCTCTTGATAAGAAACCAGCTCATAAAAGGGACAGCAGCTGGGAAACAAAGAGGGCATGGTATCTGACTTTAGGAGATGACGGCTGTAATTCTGGCCCATCACCTAGTGGTGGTGACCTTCCGTGTGTTATTTCGCATTGAGAAGTCTCAGTCTTCTTGCCTGTAAAACGAGGTGGCAGCACTTCCTTGCAGAATTAATGTGGGAAGTAACTTGAACATTGTAAGCATGTGGTCAGGAGATGTATTTCAAATGCTTAGCACACACATACACACACCACATACTCATGATAAAACTCCTGAGACAGCACATCTGCCCACTCTCTGTTGCTTATGGTGAAATCTGTAACCAGGGAAATAGCTCTGGTCCTCAGCTAGAAGATACACTGAGGTGGTGATTAGTCCTAGGGTGACCTTGTTCCCAGGGTTCTCCTGGTACATAAACAAAATGTGTCGGTCCCAATTCCCTGTTTCCCCCCCTGTACTACTGTAACATAACAACCGTCTCTCCTCCAAATCACTCACCTTGCCACCCGTCTTTTCCACTGCTTCCCACACCACACCCTCTGCAATGCCACTTTTCGGCTCCTCCCATCAAGAGATGGAGTCTGTTTCTACACTACTTGCATCTGGCCTGACTTGGAGACTTGATTGGGCCAGTAAAACATAACGGGAGTGATGTCATGTAGGTTTCAAATGCAGGCCTCGGGAGGGCTTGCACGATGAGATTATGTGCTTTCTCTCAGAACCCTGCCACCATCTCTGACCGAGCACAGGCGAACCAGTTAGTGGAGCAGAGACGATTTATCCCAGTTAAGGCAATCCTAGACCAGCCGGGACCTAACAGACCCACCGGCTGACTTCAGAAACATAAACAAACCACCTTGAGTTTATCTAAGCCTATCCCAGACTAGCAGAACTGCCCAGCTGACGTGTAGACACAAAGTCAATGATAAAAGCTTGCTGTTTTAAGTCACTGCATTTGGGGGTGCTTGTTATGTAGTAATAACTAACTATGACAATCCCCTCCTTCCTCAGCAAGTGGAGAAGCATCTACACTGCATGTCGGCATGACTACTGGGATGAGTTAACAGGGTGCCGTTGTGAGAGCTCACCTTGTCAATCCTTCAGAAACCATCAACAGGTCTCCTCTGGAAAGAGTCTGACTGAAGTCACCCAAGTCGGAGACTGAGATTCACACACCACTTCATGAAAAGAGCTCCACCGCCTGACCTCTACCTCTTGGTTACACTCCAGTGCCCAAGGACAACACGTGAGTGAAAGGAAGGACGCATGATAAGATTCTGGCGATCTGCCAAGGAGCGAAAAGGGACGCTTTCCTTGTGGGTGTATAGACATTTCTGTTGAGACAGCATTCTTCTAGATGTCCTCTTGAACAAGAGAGGAGTTGGATGGATTCCTTTAAATGTCACAAACTGTTAACAAAGAGTGACCCAATTACACGTAAGAATGAGAAATGTCATTTGTACTATTTTCAAAGCATAGGCATTTGAAGAATATCATTCATTCATTCAATAAACATTGATGGAGCGTGTCCACAATCACTTAGGACAGAAATCGGCCAGCAGTTTTTAGGTTCCCGTTTCCAACCCACGATAAAAATACCAGGGACAAGAAAGTAAATTTAAATACACAAGATTTCGCATGTATGTAACAGCATTCAAAACAGAAGGAAACGAGATCTTTAGAACTGGACTGATTGGGGTTCAAAGCCCAACTATGATTAAGATTTTGGTAGGTTTCTTATTTTTTCAGCTTTGATTTCCTCCTCGGTAGTAGGGGAATAAAAACTATGAACTCCTAGGGACAATGTGATGACTGTCCCTCCTAGGGACCATGTGATGATTGGCCCACGTGGAGCACCAAGCACTTAGCAAGAACCCCATAAATGTTAGTGTTTTTCCCCTTTACAAATGGCCAACACCATGGAAACCGATCTTAGTTGCTATGAGTGTCAATATTTGCTCCTGTCTCACTGCCCACTGGCAGTCACCCAGGCTCCTTACACAGAGACACAGAAGTGCCCACCTGCTAAGAAGAGTGAGGGTCTCTGAAGGTGGGCTTGCAAATGTAGACACTAACCCTCCTTCTTCCCACTAGCTTGGCTAAGCCTCAGGGTGTTCCCAACTGATTCCAGCAGTTGCTATAGATGCCAAGGACCTAAAAATTATGCAACCCCAAAACACCACGCAGGCTGATAGCCTGACCAAAGGCACGCCTCCAATTAAAGTGGCGATCTAAAAATAAAGCAGCCCCTCCAGCAGATTCAGGGTGAGAGGAAAGAATCCAATTGAGCAGGATGTGTGCTGCCACGGAGGGAATGTTTTCTTTTTGTCAGAAGGCCATCTGGAGTGTGGGAAACCTGGAGATCAATTTCCTTGGCTTGAGTGGCCACTCCCAACAGTGGAGATGCAGAAACACTGACCGCCTGCAGGCTCCTGCAACATTACAAGCAGTTAAACATGCTGGGACAGGAGAGGATGTTTTATTATTATTTCAACAAAAAGGTGCAGAAAATCTGAAGTGCTAAGATGGCTCTCTTTACTCGTCATCCTAGCTGTCTGAAAATCCTTGGTAGACACAGAGTTTAGCTTCCTTAGAACGATGTTTTAAACAATTGCTTTTATTATGTGACAACACATGCTCATTGCAGAAAATATTCCTAAAATGTTTTTAACCATTTTTTTTTTTGCTGTTATAGCACATGCTTATTGTAGAAAGCATTCTGCTACAAAGAAAATATGGAAAAGTACACAGAAGACAATGAAAATCATCCATAACCCCACCAACCCATAAAATCACTGGTATGACTTCCAGCAGTAAGTTTTTTCAGTTCATATGCAGCCTGATTTGCACTTAAATCACGAACCACTCCCATCAAAATTATCAACAAGCATTACTTTTAATGATAAGTAACATTCCATATTACAACCCCAAATGACTTAACCATTCTCTCGACATTGGATACTGAAACATTTCCTACATACCCTTCATTATAGGGCATACTGCCACCCACAGAGATTTCTAATCACACCATCGAAGGGTCATGTGGGCAGTGACAAAGTCTCTTACTCACTAACATTTACCCAAACCCAAGTACAGTGCCTGGAATTCAGTATAGATCACACACACTGTTTTAATAAACGAACCCTGTTACATTTTTAGAACATAATTTCTGTCAATATTCTTAAAGCCATATCACCTTAAGCTTAGCATTATGTCAGTCTAAATCCCCAACCGGACATTTGGGGTCTCCAAGATCTCTTCCCAGCCCGCCCTTGGCCATCTCTGCCAGGACTCAACTCTATAAATGTCCTTGTGAAAATATCCCTAGCAACGATTATACACTGTTGGTGGAAATGTGAGTTGGTACAAACTTTATGGAAGTCAGTATGGAGATTTCTCAAAGAACTAAAAGTAGATCTACTATTTGATCCAGGAATCCTACTACTTGGTATCTACTCAAAGAACAGAGGTTGTAAAGCAAAAAAGATACCTGCACTAGCAGGTTTACAAGCTGCACAATCGTAAAGATGTGAAATTAACCTAAATGCCCATCAACTGATTAGTGAATAATGAAAATGTGCCGGGTATCCACCATAGAATACTATTCGGACATAAGAAAGAACAAAATCATGTATTTTGCGGCAACATGGATGGAACTGGAGACCATTATCCTAAGTGAAGTAGTGCAGGAAAGGAAGCCCAAATATCACTCGTTCTCACTTGTAAATGGTAGCTAAGCTAGCGGTCTGCAAAGGCATATAGGATGCAATGAAGGACTCTGGAGACTCAGAAGGGGGAGACCAGCAACAGGAAGGGATGAGAAATTACACAAAAAAGAAGAAAAACGACCTGTTGGGTACAAAGTGCACCAATGGGGGTGGCAGGTACACTTAAACCCCAGACCTCATCACCATTCTACAAAACAGCCAAGTAACCACAAAACATTTGTACCTCTAAGCTACTGAAATCAGTAAAATTTTAAGAAATAACAACGGACAACAAAGTCTTTATTCCTTATTCCCACAGCGCTCACCTCCTAGGTAGCTGTTGCTGCGCTCTGAATTCAGCCTCCAAGGAGCACCTGGCCTCGGTGCCCTGAGACCCACCCCCTTTGTCTCACCTGCCGGACAATGAGCTCGTCAAGGAAGAGTCTGAATCTCGTTCCTCCCTGCATCCCCAGTGCCCCGCGCAGAGGCAGGCAGCTAGCAGTGTGCAGTAAATGCCCACTGGATGAATTAATTAATTATGGTACTTGCCCTAAGATTACCCTGTTGATTCAGACATAATTGGGAGCAAAAAGTAAATATAGTTGACCCAGCCGGGCTCGGTGGCTTAGCCTGTCATCCCGCGCTATGGGAGGCTGAGGTGAGTGGACTGCCTGAGCCGGCGGGTTTGAGACCCGCCTGGGCAACTTGGCGAGACCTCATGTCTACAATAAATCGAAAAAAATTAGCCGGGCGTGGTAGCGCGCACCTGTAGTTCTAGCTACTTGGAAGGCTGAGGCGGAAGGATCGCCGGAGCCCAGCAGGTCGAGGCTGCGGTGGCCGGGAGTGGCCACTGCACTCCAGTCTGGGCCACGGAGTGAGACTCCAACTCAAAATATATATGTATAGTTGGCCCTGGAACAGCGTGGGAGTCAGGGTAGCCAACTCCATGTGGGGGAAAAACTCATGTATAACCTCTGACTCCCCCCAAAATGTAACTAGTAGTTGCCTACTTTTGACCAGAAGCCTTCCCCCTCACAAAAATAGTCAACGGACACATATTTTGCATGTTATATGTATTGCATACTGTATTCTTACAATCACGTAGCTAGAGAAACGAAAACGTTATGAAGAAAATTACAAGAAAGAGGAGATACCTTTACTACCCATTCAGTGGAAGCAGATCATCATTAAGGTCTGCACCTTCATCGACTTCACACTGGACAGGCTGAAGAGAAGGAAAAGGAAGGGTCCGTCTTGCTGTCTCAGGGCGGGCAGAGACAGAAGAGGCAGGGGAAGTGGAAGGGTAGGCTGACCAGGCGGGCACACTGAATGTGACGCTACAAGAATCTTAACTTCAGGGGGTACCTGCACCGGTTAGTTTCACAGGTATATTGTGTGACAGTGAGGCTTGGGCTTCTACGGAACCCATCACTCAAACAGTGAGCTCGGTACCCAGCAGGTTGCTTTTTCATCTCTCCTCCACATTTCTCTCCCCTCTTCAGGAGTCTCCAGTGTCTGTTGTTCTTATCTTTATGTCCATGCACACCCAATCTTTCACTCCCACTTATAAGTGAGAACACACCATATTTGGTTTTCTGTTTCTGTGTTAATTCACTTAGAACAGAATAATGGCCTCGGGCTGCATCCAGGTTGCCCCAAAGGACATGGTTTTGCTCTTTTTGATGGCTGTGTGGTATTCCATGGTGTATATGTATTGCATTTTCTTTATCCAGTCCACCATAGATGGGCACCCAGATGGACAGCATGTCTTTGCAATCGTAACAGTGCTGTGATAACCATGCAGGTACAGGTGTCTTTTTGGCAGAGTGATTTGTGTTCCTTTGGGATTGCTGGGCAGGGTGAAAATTCCATTTTTCATCCTCCAAGGAATCTCTGAACGACTCTCCACAGGGACTAAACTAGTTTATATTCCTGCCAGCAGTATATGCGCATTCCCTTTCCTCCACAACCTCATAGCATCTGTTGTGTTCTGGCTTACTAATCACAGCAATTCTGGTTCTTGTGAGAGGGTATCTCAGGGTGGTTTTTATTTGCATTTCTCTGATAATTAGTGATGCTGAGCACTTTTTTCATGTACTTGTTGGTCGTTTGTATGTATTCTTTGGAGAAGTATCTGATTTCTTTCAGCAGTGTTTTGTTCGTTCTTTTAAATTTTATTTTATAGATGTGGGGTACAATTCAGGGTTAGGTATACAAATGTTTGTTATGCAGGTGCCCTTGCTTGTTAGTTTTTTTGTAGAGATGTTTCACTGCCCTGGTTAGATGTATGTTCAGATATTTTAATTTATTATTTATAGCTACTGTACACAGAATTGTGTTCTTAATTTGGTTCTCAGCTTGAACGTTGTCTGTCTATGGAAATGCTACTGGGTTTTGAACATTGATTTTGTATTCTAAGACTTTACTGAATTTGCTCTTCAGGTATAGGAGTCTTTGGTGAAATCTTTATGGCTTTCTAGATGTAGAATAATATTGTCTGCAAAAAGATATGTTTTTACTTCCTTTTTAAAATTTAGATACATTTCATTTCTTTATCTTGCATGATTGCTCTGGCTAGGACTTCCAGAACTGATGTTGAATAGGAGTGGTCTCCTTCCAGTTCTTAGGGGAAATTCTTCGGTAAGATGTTTGTCATAGATGACTCTTATTATTCTGCAGAGTGTTCCTTCAATGTCTAGATGGTTGAGGGTTTTCATCATGAATCTTTATTTTTTTAAAGACAATTTTTCCAGCTACAGAATTCTTAGTTGACAGTATTTTTTAGCACTAAATACGTCAGCTCACTGCCTTCCAGTCTCCATAATTTCTGATGAAAAGTCAGCTACAAACCTTGCTGTACATGAGAAGTCACTTCTCTCTTGCAGCTTTCAAATTTTTCTGTTTAAATTTAAGAATTTAATTAATCTCGGTATGGATCCCCTTAAGTTTCTCTTAATAGGAGTTCATTGAGTTTCTTGGATGTCTGGATTAATATGTTTTTTAAATCAAATTTGGAAGATTTTGACCATTATTATCTTCAATATTCTAACCTTTTCTCCTTCCCATCTGATTCTGGGGTTCCCACCATGTGGTTGCTACATTTGATGGCACCTCGCAAATCTCAAAAACGATGACCACCTTTCCTCATTCTTTTGTCTTTCTATTCCTCAGACTAGATAAGCTTAATTGATCAAGATTATCTTCATATTTGGTGATTCTTTCTTCTGTCTGTTCATATCTGCTGTTCAGTCCCTCTAGTAAATTTTTAATTTCAGTTGCTGTACTTTTCAACTCTAGAAACTTCAATTTGGTTCTCTTTAATATTTTTTATTTCTTTATTGATATTCTCTTTTTGGTGAGATGTGGTTATTAAGCTTTCCTTTAGTTCTTTAGATGTGGTTTGTTTTAGTTCTTTCAACACATTTAAAATGCCCAATTTAAAATGCTTGCCTAAAAAGTCCAATCTCTTGATTTCCTTGGGGACAGTTTTTATGAATTTTTTTCCAGGGCATAGGCTATACATTTTTCTTTCCAATCCTAATTTTTTGTTGGAAACTAGACATTTTAATACTATAATTTGGAAACTATAGAAATCAAATTCTTTCCTCTTCCCTAATGTTTGTTGTTGTTTGTTGTAATAATTCTTTGTTCAGTGACTTTTCTGAGACAACTGTGTAAAGTCTATTCTTTGTCATGTATGGTCACTGAAGTCTCTACTCCATTAGTTTAGTGGTCATCTAATGTTTGGAAATATATGTCTTTAGACTCTTTGAACAACAAAAAAAACTTCAGTCTTTGCAGAAGGGTTTCATGTGTGTGTTGGAGCATACATTCACCACTCAGCTAGAGAGTTGATAGCTCTGCCTTAGCCTTCACGTCCTGCGAGTACAGACCCTCGAGGTTAGCTAGAGGTGAGAGTTTAAGGCCTTCCCAAGTCTTTTTTGAGCATGTCCACAGCCCTGGGCATGCACGTGGACCTAGAGTCCCAGGAATAGACAGGAGATTCGAAGCCCTATTTCCTTAAACGTCTCATTTTCCAGCCTTTCTTTCAAAGCTTTTTCGTCTACTGTTTGCACAAACTGTTTTCCATCACCTCATGCATCAGTGACTAAAATATTTTTGACAAACACCTCTCTCTTCCCCTAGGTAACACTGGGAAAGAGTCTAGTCAGGTGAAATAAAGATAAGCATTTCCTGGCAGTCTTCTTCTGGGGAGCCAACAGACATACCAAATAATTACACTTCTGTGTGAGCGATGTCTATTATGTCCTCTCTGCTACAAGGAATGCTGGCTGCTATTTTCAAGGCTATTGCTGAGCTTCAAAGTGGGGAATGAGATGAGGATAAGTTAAAACACCACATTACTTGCTTTTTTTCCTTTAGTTGCCAAGTAAAGTTTATTTAGAAAGTAAATTAGAGAGAGAAAGAGAGATTTACCTCCCCAAGATAGGGGAGGGGCGCCAGGCTCGGTGGCTCAGCCTGTAATCCTGTGCCTTTGGGAGGCTGAGGTGAGTGGATTGTCCAAGCCCACGGGTTTGAGACCCGCCTGGGCAGGCAAGACCTCATCTCTACAATAAAATCAAAAAATTAGCCGGGTGTGGTAGCACGCACCTGTAATTCGGGCTACTCGGAAGGCTGAGGCAGAAGGATCGCTGGAGCCCAGCAGGTCGAGGCTGCGGTGGCCGGGAGGGGCCACTGCACTCCAGTCTGGCTGACAGAGTGAGACTCCAACTCAAAAAAAAAATAGGGGAGGGGGTCAAAGCTAATAAAATATGGTGGTCATAGCTCAAAAAGTCATGTGGAGACACCAGAGCTTAACAAAGCAATGACCAAAACTTGTTATTCTTAACAAAGTTCAGCTGTTTTTTCTTTTGGGTTGTCCAAGCCTTTAGTTAATTTCCAGAATTTCAAAACAGTTATTGCCAACATCGCTTATGAATATTTTTATTGCTTTTATGAGGGGATGGGACTTGAGAATTTCTTACTCTGCCATTTTCACCAATTTCCTGTTGGTGTTTGTTTTGAATATGTCAGAAAATGCACTTGAGTTTTACAATGTGCTTCCTTAGAATCATCCAGTGCCATGCTTCCAATATGTGTTCTCCAGAACACTATTTCTGTGGGAAGACACCCTGTAGAGCATCCTGTGGTAAAACGTTTGTGGCATTAAATAAAGTTAAACATGTTTTTTACTGCTCATTTTCTCAGAATCCTCAATATGCTATTGTTTCAATCCTGTGCAACTTCAAGAAGTGGACAGAGCATAAAATACTAACAGCAGATAATTTGTGGACCAGGTACTGTGCTGACATTTTATATGTGTTATCTCATTCTGCTATTTATACCACCATGCAACATATTTCCCATCTTATAGGCAAGGAATCAGAGTCATAAAAAGTTTAAGTAAATTTTCTCAACTAGCAATTGCCAGAGTCAAGAATTTAATCAAAGTAGCTTCCAGTCTGTGCCCTAAGCCAGTACACCATACTGCAGGATGTTCCTAACTTAATTTGACCATGGGAACATTTGTTCAGAGAATCTTGAGAATTAATGTGTCTCAGAGTACATTCTGGAAAATGCTGAGCTAAAGCACAGTTAATAACTGGGGAACTGATTTGTGCTTTTCTCAACACTTTTACTGTCATAAATCGTTGCAGAATTCCTTGCTACAACATTAAATATCGATTGAAAAATGGGACAAAAGTCATTCAACCTATAGATTATCAATACATAGAGGCTTCTGCATTTTAGTGTCTCCTCTGGCAGAAGCATTAAAAATTATCTTTTAAAAACAGATCCTACTCCCAGACAAGATTTAACAATATAATTTTAATGTATAAAACTGTAGAAGAATTAAGTGGACAATGTCCATCTTACAGATTTGCTTTCCTCAATTTTTTTACAGAAGTTATTTTTTCCAGCAAAGAAAGCAATTTGTTCTTTGCATGTAGATATTTGCAAAGAAAATAAAAATATGTAAATAAATAAGAAATAAAAAGCTTCCATTTAGAGCCAGTTTCTCTCAACATTTCTTTCTGGCATTTTGAAGATCTTATTTTCTTTTCATCCTGGAAATTTTGTCATAAATATTTTTATAATTATTTTTCCATGTCATTAACAATTCTTCATAAACATAATTTCTCATGTCTTCAAAATACTCCATTATAGGGAAGTATCACAAGTTACTGAATATTTCCACTCATGTTGACAATTTAGGTTGTTAACCACCTTTCACTTTTGTAAATAACGCCACTGTCTTTCTGTAATACAGGAGGAAGTTGGTTCAGGCAGCAGGCACTCGGTGAAACACACAAGTATGCTAGTTCACAAGGGAAACACAGAGAAGTGAAGTCAAAATAAGCAAACATGATATAGAGAAGTTTGCGGAAGTATTTAAGAAACTTACAAATTCACCTATGCAAATTATACCTACAACATGAGACACCCAACAAAACTACAGGGATTTAAATCCAGGGATTAGAGGGATAGCTATTCCTAAAAAGCACAGTCTTGAAGAGACAAACAGACTTAGCAACGATAACAAACCAGGTGACAGAAGAACAGTCTATAAGGAAGCAAAGTAGATGCTATCGCTTCCTTTTGCTACTCAAACAGATGAATAAACGAGCAGTCCAATCATGGCTTCTAGATGTAGCGATTGCTGTAAATAATTCTGATAACTTTAATAGTTTAAAATACCGACGATGATCACATCTATCTGCTAAGCATGTACACTTTGCCGGTCTTGGTGCTATATGAACCCCATCTCATGTAACCCTTACAACAAAGCAGACGTAATTATAAGCAATCGACAAATGGGGAAGAAGAGGCTGGAAGCTGAGCAATTTGCCCCGGGTCTTTCAGCAACAAGTGACTGAGCCAGAGATGAAAGCAACTCAGTCAAGAGCCTGTTTCTTTCCACCGTCTCAAGTGGACTTTCCCAAACACACTCCACAAACCACAATGAAAACGTCTCCCAAAGCACTTGAAGCAAGAAAAATACAGCCCTTTTTTTTGTGAGTAGGAGTCTCACTCTGTTGCCCAGGCTGGAGTGCAGCAGCATGCTCAAGGCCGCCACAGCCTCAACTTGCTGGGCTGGGGCGATCCTTCCACCTCAGCTTTCCACGTAGATGGAACCCCCGGTGTGGGCCACCACACCCAGCCAATACTTTTCTTTATTGTGGAGACAAGGGCTCACCATGTTTCCCAGACTGGCCTCCAACCCACAGGCTCAGGCAATCCTCTTGCCCCAGTCTCCCAAAGTGCTGGGATGACAGGCGGGAGCCACTACGGCCGGCTGAGAAGACAGCTTTCTAAACTCATTTTGAAAGGGAATTATTCATGGAAACTAAATTTTAGCCATCTCCAGATCTCTCCAAAGAGAGTCTTAAAGTTGACCAAAGGTTAGAGCCTTAATATTGCTTAAAACTTTTTCTACTCTAAAAAATCTAGTTTGAGAAAAACAATGATATGCACTAAGATGTTCATCACATCATTTATAACGGCAAATAAAAATGAAAATAGGCCGGGCTCGGTGGCTCAGCCTGTAAATCCCAGCACTTTGGGAGGCCGAGGCAAGTGGATTGCCTGAACCCACGAGTTTGAGACCAGCCCAGGCAACTTGGCAAGACCTCGTCTCTACAACAAATCAAAAAAATCAAAAATTTTCTGGGCGTGGTAGCACACACCTATAATTCTGGCTACTTGGAAGGCTGAGGCAGAAGAATCGCTGGAGCCCAGCAGGTCGATGAGTGTGTCACTGCACTTCAGCCTGGGTGACAGACTAGACTCCAACTCAAAAAAACAAAAAATTAAAATAATACAAAGTGCCAACAATAAAAACTAAGTTAAGTAAAGAGCATTCATTTAATGTAATATTTTTTTAAGATGTGGGGCACAATTCAGGGTTACGTACATAAGTGGTCATCACACAGGTAAAGTTTGGGTACCCTTATTGATGTCATGTGCTCCCTCCCGGCAATGTCCCACAACTGCCAATCCCTGTCTTAGAGTATTACGATAAATATTCAGGGTCCACTTATGAGTAAGTACATTTAGTTCTCAGATCTTTGTTTCTGTAATAAATCATTGAGTATTACAGATTCTAACTCCATCCAAGTTTCTGCTAAGTTCATAATTTTGTTCTTCTTTATAATATTTTGTTCTCTGCATAATATTCCATCATGTATACGTACCACATTTTCTTTATCCAGTCCACTTTCGATGGGCAGCATGGTTAGTTCTATGTGTTTGCAATTGTAAAGAATGCTGCAACAAACATGCGTGTGCAGGGATCTTTTTCACCGAGTGTTTTGCATTCCTCCAGGTATATTCCTGGAAGGGAGATTGCTGGGTTGTATGGAAGATCGATTTTTAGATTTTTTTAAAGCTAAAAATTGTTTAGATATTTTTTGTTTTATTTTGGTTTTTCATGTTGTTTTATTTATTTATTTTTATACATTTGAGGGTACAAGTGTAGATTTCTTACACGCATATACTGCAGAGTGAAGAAACTAGAAAAACAAGAACAAATCAAACCCAAAGTTAGCAGAAAGAAGAAAGTATACATGAAAGAACTCAATGAAATAGAGACTAGAAAAAAAAATCATAGAAAATATCAAGGAAAGTAAAATTTGTTTGAAATAATTTGGCTGGACTAAAAGAAAAAAGAGAAAACTCTCACATCAAATTAAGAATGAAAGAGGACATATTACAACTGATATTACAGAAATAGAAAGAATCATAAGAGACTACTATGAACAATCATATGCCAACAAGTTAGGTAACCTAAAAGAAACATAAATTCCTAGAAACATACACCCTATTAAGACTGAATCAAAAACCTCCCAACAGAGAAAAGTTCAAGACAAGATGGTATCATTGGCTGATTCTATCAAACCATTAAAAAAGAGCTAGCACCAATCTTTCTCAAACTCCTCCAAGAATAAAGGAGGAGAACACACTTTCAAACTCATTTTACAAGGTCAGTATTACCTTAATACCAATGCCAGATAAGGACACTACACAAAGTAAAAGTACAGGCCAATATCCCTGAGGAACACAGATACAAAAATCCAATTGCTAGCAAATTGAATTCAACAGCACATTAAAAGGATCATACCTTCTGATCAGGTGAAATTTATCCCTGGGGTATAAGGAAGGTTCAACATACACAAATGTGCAAATGTGACACACTTCATTAACAAAATAAAGGACAAAAATCATATGAGCATCTCAATAGACACAGAAAAAGCATTTGAAACAATCCAACATTCTTTCATGATAAAAATTCAATAAATTAGATATAGAAGAAATGTATCTCAATATAATAAAATCTACATGTGGCAATATAGCAAACTCATAGCTAACACTGTACTCAATCTTGAAAAGCTGAATGCTTTTCCTCAAAGATCAGAAACAAAACAAAATGCTCAACTCACCTTTTATCCAACTTAGTGCTTGAAGTCCTAGCCACAGCAATTAGACAAGAAAAAGAAATAAACAGTATCCAAATTGGGAGATGGGGGAAGTTAAGTTGCCTATGTTTTCAGATTACATAATTTCCTATGTATAAAATCTTAATGACTCCACAAAATTCAAAATAAAACCATTATATGAATTCAGTAAAGTTATAGGACACCAAATCAACACACAAAAAACAACTGCACTTCTATGCATTAACAACAAACAATCTGAAAAAGAAACTAAAAAAAAAATCCTATTTAAAATAGTATCAAAAAGAATAAAAAACATAGGAATAAATTTAACCAAGGAGGTGAAAGAGCTGTACACTAAAAACCAGAATAAACTGATCAAAGAAATCAATGAAGATGCAAATAAAAGGTATTTCATGTTTATGAACTAGAAGAATCAATATTGTTAAAGTGTCCATACTACTCAAAGTGATATACAGATTCAATCACATTAAAATTCCAATGGCATCTTTTCACACAAATAGAAAAAAATCTTAAGATTCTTATGAAACTACATAAAATCCTGAGCAGTCAAAGCAATCTTGAGCAAAAAGAACAAAGCTGGAGGCATCACACTTCCTGATCTCAAATTATGTTACAATACCATAGCAATCAAAACATATTGGCCATTGCCTTGCTAGAGTCTGGTGTGGCCATGTACTCTTTGAGCCATGGCTGTCGCCATGCTTCCTGGCTGTGGTACCCTCCCCCACCTTGGGGAGGTGAACTTTCTTCCTTCTCTCTCTTTAATTTACTTTTAAATAAACTTTTCTTTCTTAAAAAAAAATACATATTTCAGTAAAGCTGGAAAAAAAAAACTCTCCCTTACAGTAGCCTAATTTTAGTAAAGTTTCAAACAGCAATTAAGATAAACAAGTGAAACACATATTAGATAGATAGTGATAAGGGTATGAGGAAATGCCAGTAGGAGTGAAAAATGGAGTTAGAAAGGCCATATAGAGGACTCACTGAAGAAATAACATTTCAGACAAGACCTAAAGGAGGCGAAAAAGCCAGTCATGCAAGTTTCCGGAGGGAAAGCACTTCAGGCGGTTAAAGCAGGAAGTGCAAATGTCCTGAAGCAGCACCTGAGTGTTGAAAGAACAGCAAGAAAATGAATGTGACAGGAGCAGACAGTAAGATCAAAGGTCCTGAGGGGGGGGCAGGGCATGGCCTTGGGATATCCAAGGACCGGCAAGAAAGTGATGGGAAAAACAGAAGACGGTGTCTGAGAAGTGGCAACGGTCCTGATCATAAAGGGTTTTGTAAAATTTGACCTTCTGGCTTTTTTACTGAGTGCAATAGAGAGTCACAGAGGGTTCTGCACACTGGAGTAACATAATCTTAGTTACAGTTTGATGAGATGACTCTGACTGCTGTGCAAAGACCTTGCCCTTGGGCAAAAACTCAGGAAACTACCACAGTGACTGAGACAGAAGATGATGGTGGCCTGAACCAGGTGGAATCAGTGGGGGTCATTCCGAGGGATTCACCATGCTGTGGGTGAGAGATGAGGGCTGGGAAAGAAACCAAAGAGCCAAGAATGACTCCAAAATTTTGGCCTAGGCATTCAGAAAGATGGAGTTTCCATCAATCGCAGGCAGGAGCTGTTTGTGGATGACGAACCATAGTCCAGTCTTACCTTGGTGGAAAAACCATGTGCTAAAATATTCAAATTCACTAACACAACCCTATTTAAGCAAAGAGATCAAAATTTTGCATTTTAAAACAAAATTTAAACCAGTATGTATCCTTGCTGGCTAGGGTACAATGAGACAAGCATTAACATAAATGTTATGCATAATAATCCAGGAATAAAACCAGCACTCTAAGAAATGTTTATAAATTTCACCTTGTTAATTTCCCTTCCAGTAATCTCTGCTAAGAAAATAGAAAAAGTGCAAACAAAGCTTAATGTATGCCATTTATACATTTTTATTTCTCAAAATGAAAAGTTGGAAAGAGCCCAAATGTCCAACAAGAGGGATATAGTTAAATATATTCTTGTATGCCCACAAAATGAAATATTGTGCTGCCGTTAATTTTTTTACTTATAACTTAAAACATAATCTTAAAGCAAATAACAATACAAAATGCAATGCAATTTGGCTAGACTGAAAAAACGTGTACTAAAAAAGTTTGGAGAGCAATCACTAAAGCATAGCAATTGTCTCTGGGTAATGAGAATCACACTTCTTCTAACCGCAGTGCTTGAAACATTTTTACTTTAATTTTATAAAGACAACACGCACTTTTAAGGGAGATCATTATGCTAATTTCAGGAGTGGTTGTGACGCACTCTGAAATACACTAAAACCTGCGACAGCACCAATTCCACTACACTCCCTTCCTCGTGCTGAAGGGCATGAAAGAGAGATCTTGACCTTCTGGGAGAGGAGGGAGCAAGAGTGAGGGGATCTTCTGGGAAAACCGGACAGTGGAGAGGAGGAGAGGCTGAGGCCAGGCCGGGAGGCTCTGGTGACCCTGGCTTGAGAAGTAGAGAGGTGGAGGGCGGCTCCCTCAGGCCCCAATATTCCTCCTGAATCCACCCACGGAGACATCCCGAGGGACCCTTAAGCCAGAGCGGACAAAAGCCACCAGGAGGTGCCAGATGGACTCTGGAGCTCGAACAGCTTCAGACATAACCGAGCTGCCAACATCCCGAGCCATCAGAACCGCACTCTGGTTAGCGAGTGGGAAAGGTTCGCCTGGCACGGATCCCTCACTTCACGGCGACGCGATCCTGCGTTTCACTCGGCCGAATCTTTAGCTTCCGCTTTCCACACCATGGCCGGTTTGCCTCTCGGCGGCAGCAGACACTCGTCGGCCTACCCCAAAGGCTTTCCCCCGGCTTCCGGGCTGAGGGTGCCAGGTTTCCTTTGCCAAGTCCTAGGGAGTGAATCCCTGTCCACGCAGGACAAACGCAGAAGTCTCGCACACGTGGGCCAGTGACGCGGGCAAGGCGTGGTCACATGACCTCACTGCGGCCAAGGACGGGGTCAAGGCGTGGTCACATGACCTCACTGCGGCCAAGGACGGGGTCAAGGCGTGGTCACATGACCTCACTGCGGCCAAGGACGGGGTCAAGGCGTGGTCACATGACCTCACTGTGGCCAAGGACGGGGTCAAGGCCTGATCACATGGCCTCGTTGTGGCCAATGAGCTGCGACGGAAAGGCAGCGGGCAGCTTCCGGGGAGCACGGCACCCCGGCCTGCAGAGGCAAGGGCGGGCGGCCGCTCTCTCCTTCTCTCCCCTCCTGGTCTGGACGCTGTCACGCGGGCACACGGGGCACCCGCGGCCGCTGTGCGAGGCCTTGTGCGAGGAGCCTGAAGTAAACAGCCAATAACCAGAGAAGGGTGACGCATCACAGAAAGGGCCAGGCTCTTCCACGGCGTCCTTGCGTCCTCGCCATCCTGGGCCTCTTCCTTCCGGACTTCTTCTTGATGACACAAGAAATGTCTTCACAGTGTAAGTTATTATTTGTTGCATTTTCTGTGACCTGAGGCCGAAAGCATCCTATGGGGTACAAGCTCCAGTCATAGACTCTGCCCTAAAATAGGCTTGAAACTGGTATAATACTTAGAATCTTCTGGAGCCCCAAGACCGACCCCCGATTCTAAAGGGAACCCAACCTCCTGCCTTTCCAGCTACCTCTCTGCTAACGATGACACGGAACTTGAGTTCTTCTAGAGAGCTGCCAGGTGCCTTAGGCTAGGAAATAGGTAAGAGGTATTTTACGCATCTAAACGCGGTTAGAAGGGCGAAGGGAAGAGGTCTTGGACAGAGAGCTGGCAGGGTGCTCCCACAGGAGAGCCATGCAGTGAGATCGACCAGGGAGAGGTGTTACTTCGCGTGTCTACTCTGATCGGAGGAGAGGAGCTGCCTGGAAGTGGCTTAAGGAGAATTCTGAAGCTGATCTGAATTCAGTGCGTGCCCGCCCTCACAGCCAGGGGAAACTATGGCGCACAACAGCGACACATTAGTACCTGGAATGATACCAGGGGTTAAGGAAGCACTAACAAGAGGGTTGGACTATAAAAGAAGTACCTGAGTACAGCAGGGAAATGGACAAAATGGTGGCACATAATCAGTGTTTCTGCTGGGCTCCTGCTTTATTTCTGTCGTTGGTCAACTGACATGGGGCAGACCATACTAGATGTAACAAACCCTAGCAGTCTTGTTGATTCATTCAACAAACACTACATAAAAACTAGTGTTTGTCGCACAATGTTCCAGTTACTGAGTGTACAGAGAGAAATGGGGCAGACAATGTCCTTGCTGACATGGAGCTTATAGTCCAGGGATACAGCTCAAAAGGGCTGGAGCCCTCCAGTATAAGACAGCAGTCTGTCCTGAGGATATTACAGCAGACTATGAGACCTGAACAGAGAAAGCAATCCTTTCTCTCTTCTCTTTTGACCTTCTTCCTCCAGTGACCTAGTCCTCTCATAAAAATTTAAACAAAGAAAAATCATTGCCCAGTAAAATTTTAAAGTGAAGGAATAGGTCTTTCTTTTGATCCAGACTTAGTTACAAAAAAACCCCAAGTACCCTGTGTTATCAGTATCTCCTCCCATAATTGTGGCCACTGTAGCCCTGGTAAAGATTTATGCATGCAGAGTTTATCATCAGTATCATTTTGCAACCTTTTTATCATCAGTATCATTTGGTAATTACCATGTACATGGTTTACCAGCTTAAAATTCGACATCTTTTTAGCACATTTTCCACAGTGTTGGCTGAAAAGATGCAAAATGCAGATTATGTTAGTACAGATCAGCCTTGTGAATATGTAGTATTTACTAGTCAATGAAAAAAACAATGTAGAGAAAAATGCTTGTCAGCAATAGAAAGTAACAAATTGTGACTCACAAGACATTAAAAAATGCCCCTATGCCTTGGACCAGTAATTCCACTCTGGGGAAATAACAACTGTACAAAAATAATACCAATGGCAGGGCAAAAATTTTATTAGCGAGTGTGGCATCAATTTGGCATCATTTATAAGACAGAGGAAACAGAAATAACCTAAATAAGCCCCCAAACAGGGAACGAGTTAAGAAAACTACAGTCCATCCTTATGATGGGATAATATGCAATTGTTAAAATATACCATTTATCTAAATTTGTTACAGATTGCATTATTGGTCCCAATTCTCCACTCCTTTTTAGTTGTACTCTGCATTCCTGGATGTCACAGTCTCACAGTCACCCCACCCCTTGACAATAGGTTCTATGGTCATGTGACTTTCTTTAGCCATGGGATGGTAACAGCCATGATACAAGTACAAATGTGGAATGTGCCTCTACCGTTGGACTTGACCTCTTGCATTTTTGCTCTTGCCATGAGAAGGACTTAATCCATGTTTCTTCTGCATCTCCAGCCTGTGATGCAATCCCACAGGCGCATGAGCTCAATAAAATAAATAAATGCTTATTGTTGTATGCCACTAAATGTCGGGCTGATATGTTATACAGCAAACACTGACTGGTACAATGAGGCGATTGTGTAACTACATGGATTGTTGCACTATGCAAGATAGAGACACTGTAATACGTATGTAACGAAAGAACAGAATAATGTTTATGTGATATTGTTGAGTGAAAAGGAGAATTAAAATTGCATTTGAAATTTAAGGAAAAAGAAATCTGTGCTTGAAAAGAGAGCAATAAGAAACCCACCAAAATGATAATTGACAAAATTTTCAAGTATCTTAAATTTCTCAATTTGTATAATAAGCATGTGTTAATACAATGACTTGAAATGCACCAGAGCTGAATTTAGTTAACATTCAGTTTATCCACAGATAAACTAGTTTTAAATGGAAGAAAATATAAAAGGAGTTAACAGCTGAAATGAATTAAAAAGCCTATTTAGTTCTACTTTTAAAAAATGAGAAAATATAGCAGGAAAGAAAGGGGCAAATATTAAAAAGGCAATTTTCAGGGGAACACATAAAAGTGAATAAAGTCCAAGAATCAATGTCATGGACATTAGTGAAGCCCTCAGGTTTCATTTCAAATCCATTAAAATGCCCAAAAAAGTCAACAATGTTAACTTTTTAAAGATAAGTTATGGTAGAATTATTATACTTATGCTGTGCTGATGGCAACAAAATTTAAGACGAATGTTTGAAATGCAGTGTCTTATGAGTTACAAGACATTGTAAGACATTTCACACCCTTTATTCCAATCATCATATTGTTGGGAATTACACTAAAGAAATAACAGGGCACAAAAAAATAATTTTAATGTTCCAAAATATGCATATGAACTTACCTCAGATCCTTGGCTGGTTCTCGAAATGGGCACGAATGGGCTGAAACTCCCAGGATCCCAATGACACAATGGGTGAAAATTTGGAAGAGCTACACAGAGATTTCAGCAGCTGCCTAATATTGGAGACCGAGTTTGGCGTTCAAATTAAGCCCCATAAGAGTAAGTACCAAGTCCTGGAAGAAAAGGCTACACACTAGAATGAAAAGCAAAACCAAAATAGACCCATCCTAACAAAACCTGAAACCAAATAGCTAAAGGTTAAAACGTACTTATAGTAATTTATTTTCCTAATGAACAAAGCTCACACTCTTCAGAGGAAGACAACAAAGTAGAAATCCTATAACTGAAAAGTACACTATCTGAAATTTTTAAAGTTCATTGAATAAAATAGTATAGTATTCATAAAACATTCTGAAATAATGATGCTAACAGTTGCTGTGTCGAGCATGTATCTAATGCTTTACATGTGCCATCTTCTACAATGTATCATCTACAATGCCTAGCATACATAAAAATTACTAGATATGTAAAGAAACAGAAGATCATATTCCATGGTAAAGAAAACAACATCAAGAGAAACATCCTCAACACAATTAAGATGTTGAAATCAGAACTGTTAAAAATTATATAAAAAAATAAATATTGTAGCTAAAGACATAAGGCATTTCAGGAAAAATAAAAAATTCAAAGTGAAATCCCTAGAACTAGAAAATACTATATCTTACATTTTTAATTCATTGAATAGAAAGGACAGATTGGGCAATACAGAAGAGAAGATCTGTGAACTTGAATAGATCAATAGAAAATATTCACACTGATGAATCTCCAGCAGCCTATGGAATGCTATCAAGTGGCCTGAAATACATGTTATTGTAGTGCTAGAAAGAGGAAAGACAGAAAAACAAGAGAATGAGTGGAAGAAGAGAGGAGAGAGAGAATGTGGCAGAAAACAGAAAAAATATTGGCTGAAAGTTTTCTAAAGTTTTCTAAATTCTAAATTCTAAAATATCAATCTACAATCCCCGAAAGTCCTGCAAACCCTAAGCAGAATAAAAGAAAAAACACCTGAACACATCATCGGCAAATGAACAAAAGCCAAAGACAGAGAAAAAAACCTCAAGACCGTAAGGGATAAAAAGACATATGCAGAAGACCAATGATTTGAATGTCAGTTGACTTATCGTCCGAAATGACAAAGCTAAGAAGATAATGCAATGATATCCTTAAAGTACTAAAAAACGTTGTTAACCGAGAATCCCACATCCACCGAAAATAACCTTCAAAAAGTGGCAGTGAAATAAAAATATTTTAGTTAAATAAAAGCTGAAATGATTTGTTACTAGCAGACCTGCATTATCATAAAAGGTAAAGGAAAATTTTCAGGCTGAAGAGAAGTGATATATAATAAGACTTTGAATCTATAGGCAGTAATTAATATATATGGAAATATACATGTGGGCAAATGTAAAATATTTTTATGTTCTTAAAAACAACAGATATTTAAGAAGAAGTAGGCGGGTACGGTATCTCACACCTGTAGTCCTCGTTACTCAGGAAGTGAAGTGGGAGGATCACTTGAGCCCAGGAGGTCAAGGTCACAGTGAACTATGATTGCCTGTGACAAGTGAGAGAGGTGAGTCTCTGCGGACTCCTGTTTTGTAGTGGATTTCCCCTTGTCTTGGTGTTGAAATGGGGGTGAAAGCTGGAGGAGTACGGGCAGAGAAGTACGTGTACTGAGCAAAGAAAAGGAAAGTCAGGATGACTCCAGAGCGTCAGCTGGGCAACTGTAGGAAGAGAATTGCTGTTTGCTGAAGTCGAAAAGACTGGGGAAGGAGAAGGTCTCGGGATGGAGAGAGAAACAAGGCTCAGCTGGAGGCTTCTACGCGAGAAACATTCCACGCTGCCAATTCAAAATTTGAGTCTGCAAGCAAGCGACAACAGAAAAGACAGAGTTGTCAGCATATAACACACTAGTCGCTTGTAAATAGATATTACTTGCATCTCATCTAAAACCAAAGCCTATTTGAGAACCTCTGTCCTGTAGGCTTCAGCTATAAATCAGTATCAGAACCAAACACCATATTCCCATTCATTCCAAACAGACCAATGCATCCGGAAAGATAGGGAGTGGGGGCATCTCCCACAGGGGTAATGTTCGGTCAAATGGATAAATGCATAAATGTTTGGTTCAAAGGCAGAAGCCAAGAAATAGACCAAATTACCAACCTGCATATGAGGGCCTGATCTTGTGGCTTATTTACTGACTAAGAAAGACATATTATCACAAATTGCAGTTTTGTTTCTTTCCCATCCCATCCCACCCAAGAAATGAAAAGAATTGGTAAAACAGGAGTTCCAAAAGACGTATAGCCACAGTTTAAGACCATGAGACCTCAGAAAGATCAGAAACATTTGTTATTTTCTGGAAGAAATAAAATGCCAATGCAAATCACTTTCAAATGCAAATCCAAAGCAGGCATAATTCTGGTTAATGCATGAAAGGTGTGTTCTACTAAGCTCCTTTGATTCTCCAGGGAGATTGATGGCGCAATTATACTCTGGAGGGGAGGGTGAAGCAACGGTGTAGAAACTTATTAAATATGACATGCGATGGCTTCTCGATTTGTTTGGAAAGTGTGCTTAAAAAGAACTACATTTCTAAAAGGAATTTATAAATATCTGATCCCACTTAAGTGAATGGTGGCCTTCTGCTGCAGCCCAATCTTGCTGCGTGATGAACGGGATCGCCTGTAAGTTGAAGGCCACCGGCATTTGCCACAGGACTAAGGGCCTAGAGCTCTCAAAGTGTCTGCAGGTCTATCTGGGCTGATATGTGATCAATGTATAGTGACCAAAAATAATCGTCTACGTGTATGCAAACAGATCCGACGGCAGGGACATCAACGGCCCTCCTCCCTTTCGTGCGGACTGAAACGTCTTTCTGGCCACCAATTTCCTCGCCTGCAGCCAAAAGCCCTCCGCTGCGGTCTCCTCATCTTCTGCTACCAGAGCCAGCCCCACGGGCGTGCCACCTGTGCGGCCACGTGGAGGCCCGGCGTTCGGGAGGAGCCCACGCTCTGTTGAAGGCTCCGCTGCGGCTCTCTCGCCCTTGACCTTTGGCACGTGCAAGGACAGAGGCTCTGCGCTCGGCGCGCGCACCCCCATCCCCTCCCACCCGCAGGAATCCGTTCTTCAGTCTCGCTCCCCAAGCGCAGCCTTCTGTGGCCCGGCGGTGCACGGGGGTTCGGCAGGACCCAGAGGGAGGGCCAGGTGGGTGGGCTTCGTCGACCGTGACCTCCAGGCAGTAAGACCCTGAGAGACCGGGCATTCTGCTCCCACCGGAATCAACTCTCACCAAACACAGAGAGAGGACAGTGGTGTTCTGAGAGTCTGGGCCGGCCAAGGAGCCCTCTCATCACCTTTCTTACTCGTGTCTGTCCTTGTGCCCAAATGTCACCTATTCGTGTTATTATGATTGATTGCTTTAGGAGTACTAGCGGTTTTTGGTGACAGGGATGACTTGCATGGTGGCGATGTCTGGGCTTTTCATGTACCCATCACCAGAACAGCGCACATTATACGTGGTCGGTAATTTTTTCAACCCTCGTCTCCGTCGCCCTCCTGCTTTCAGAGTCTCCGGTGTCCATTATACGTATCATGCTGGGCACTTTGGTAGACCTACAGCTTAGCTGCCACTGATAATGATCATTCTCTCACGAAACCCGGTCATACCACTCCCCGGATGAAAGCCAGGCAATCAGATTTCACCTGTTCATAAGGACAGCCATTAGACTGTGTCGGAGCCCACCCTGAAGACCTCATTTCATCTTGATGACCTCTACATCTTCAAATAAGACCACGTTCTGAAGTCACGGGCGTTAGGGCTTCAGCATGTCTTATGTGGGGAGACACAACTCAACCTATAACACTCGGCATGCAAAGTCTTTTTTTTTTCCTCAAGCACCTGAGATGACGGCCATTTACTACAGGACAGGGGCTCCACATCGGACCTTCCTTCTTCCCTGCATTCCGGCCCCCAGTCTCTCCACAGGGCTGTCGAGGAATTTAGCAAAAACGAGATTTCACAACTTGAAAGTTGGCTTGATCCACATCAGTGGCGTCAGCGGGTGACAAAAGGATGCTGTTCCCCCATCTTTGGTTACACGCGACTTGCCAGAGTCAGGCTTCTAGAAACAGGTCTCAGCCTTCCTGACAGGTAGAATGAGGATTCAGCCAAGATGCTTTGAGGGCAGAGTCCATGGGAACGGGCTGTTTCCCAGGAGAATGCAAATGAGAGAGAACCTCCTGACAGCAGGGATCAACAGGGGAAGCCAGAGCCACATTCTTCCGGCTGAATAAACAGCAGTCCCCTCCCCTGACTTCTCTACGCGTTTTATGCCACCGGTGTTGAGCCAGACGGGCTCCCGCGTGCTGCACGCAGCATGTGAGACCCTTGACAAATGGTCACCTTACGCCTTCCTCCCAAGGACCATGTCAGAGTGGATCCACATTCTCCAGAGGGAGAAACTGAGCCTCGGGGAGATTAAGTAGTTGGCCCAAGCTGACATAGCCAAAATGCAGAAGCGGGACTTGAGCCCGGACCTGTGTAACCCCCAAATCTGTGCTTTTAACCTCCGTGTGGTGACCTTTAGTCACAAAAGTTTAATAAACCTTATATGGTGCTTGCTACTTCCAGACTAGGTAAGCATTTTACACATATAATTTCACACATATAATCTGCATTTTGTATGTATAATTTACCACTCACACTAACCATGAAGTAAGTGCTATTTAACCCCTATTTTACAGATGAGGAGATGGACATTCAGAGAGGTAAAGAGACTTACTCAGGGTCATTCAGCTACTAAGGCGCAGAGCCTGCATTTGACTCCAGGCAGTCTGGCTCCAGGCTCTGTGATCTTAACCACGATGCCATCTATGTAAGGAGCATGTCCGCTGGAAGATTCCATCATGGGCCTGGTACATCCCAGATGCACATAAGTGAGAGACCCGTATCATGGGATGGAAGGCAAAGTGCGGTTTTAGAGAACTGCTTTAAAAAAGCACCATGAGCCGGGCTTGGTGGCTCAGCCTGTAATCCTGCGCCTTTGGGAGGCTGAGGTGAGTGGATTGCCTGAGCCCGTGGGTTCAAGACCCGCCTAGGCAGTGAGACCTCATCTCTACAATAAATTAAAAAATCAGCTGGGCATGGTAGCACATGCCTGTAATTCCGGCTACTTGGAAGGCTGAGGCGGAAGGATCGCCGGAGCCCAGCAGGTTGAGGCTGCCGTGGCCGGAAGCGGCCACTGCACTCCAGTCTGGGCGACAGAGTGAGACTCCAACTCAAAAAAAAGCACCATGATGCAGCTCCACTGTCAGGAAGAAAGTGTGGCGCACACACTCCTGCAAGAACCTATCATTACCTTGAAATAACACACGAACCTCTGAGCTGGGCATACCTTAAAGACCTCTCCAACCCTGCACCCATGCACCTGCCATCCAGTGCCAACTCCTGCTTGTTCATGCATTCACAAATCCATTCCAAAATTATCTACGGAACAAGTTACAAACTAATGGTCTACAAAAGGTTAACAATATAACTGGTGACGATCATTAATAAGAACATACTGTATATTTGAAATTTGCCAAGAGAGTAGATCTTAAGTGTTCACAACACACACACACACACACACACACACACACGCGAGGTGATAAATATGTTGATCAGGAAAAAAATGCTTCTACATTTTTTGTAGAAAAATCACTGGTTTGCATCCATCTTACCTCATCTTACTTCCTGCTTATAGTAGTCTCAATCCATTTTCAATTAAAAGCAGAAATAAAAAGTTCCCTTGTAAAAGGCCCTATTAAAGTCATAGTCGGGATGAAGAAAAGTATTAAATAATAGCACAGGTGGTGCATGGCTATGGTTAAAAAAAAAAATTCTGCAGGCAGAAAGCAAATTAGTGAGTCCTGGGAAAGGCTGACATGAAGAAATGAGCTTTTCAGTTCTACAGAAAGAAAGGATACCAAGCATCACAATTTTACCGCCCAAACAACTGAGCTAACTTCTTGGGGTCCCCATATCCGCAGGTATAAAATGGAGCTAACAAAACCTCGTATGAAAATACGTCTGGCCCCGGTGGCCGTGAGCTTGTCACCGCACTGCAGCCTGGGCAACAGAGTGAGACTCTGACTCCAAAAGAAAAAACAAAAAAAGAAAATATGTCTGGCCCATAGTAGGTGCTCATCAAATATAATTTCATTTTCCATTTCCCGAAACCTTCTCCTTTAGATACTGGGAAGGAACTTGTGGCCTTTCAAAGGTTACACAGCTGTTCTTTGTCTTTTCTGACACTCGAGAACAGTCAGCTACAAAGGACAGATGCTTCCTCAAGCAGTGGAACCCACACTAGATACCACAAGAGTCACAGGCCGTGTCCTCATGGAGTGTATGATCTTATGAGAGAGACAGACATCAGTGAAATATTTGCAAGAATAAATGCAGAATCGCCACGGCAATGCATGCTATGAAGAAGCATGTGGAAATTTCAGGGGGCCTTCCAAGGGAACCTGACCACCCCAGGAACCAGATAAAGCACCCTGTAGAAGAACAAGCTGAAGATGACCGAGCCAGTGGAGCAGTGTGGAAAAAGCATCTGAGGCAGAGAGAACAGCATGTGGTTAGTCAGTCCTGGGGCAGGAGTAAACGTTCGAGAAACTGAAAGAATGACCGTGTAGTCAAAGAGTATGAAAACATCATGGAAGAAGAAGAAAATAACTAACTTCATGGGACAGCTGCCATGTGCCAGAGATTGGGGTACGAACTTCAGGTGCACTGACTACGTTAACTAGGCAGTGAAGGAGCACAGCATGAGATGAGAGGGAAGAGGCAGCAGGTTTGAGACCATGTGGGCTTGAGGACGGTATTGCAGAGTCTGATCTCTGACCTAAAAGCAATGGAAGCCATTGGAAAATGTTAAGCCGGGAATGACAACGCTCATGCTTGCGATTTAAATGTGTGTCGAGCCAGGCTCGGTGGCTCAGCCTGTCATCCCGTGCTTTGGGAGGCCGAGGTGCGTGGATCGCCTGAGCCCACGGGTTCGAGACCCGCCTGGGCAACTTGGCGAGACCCTGTCTCTACAATAAATCAAAAAATCAGCCGGGTGTGGTAGCAGGTGCCTGTAATTCCGGCTACTCAGAAGACTGAGGGGAAGGATCGCCGGAGCCCAGCGGGTTGAGGCTGCGGTGGCCGGGAGCGGCCACTGCACTCCGGCCTGGGCGGCAGAGTGAGACTCCAACTCAAAAAATAAAATAAAATAAAATAAAAATAAATGTGTGTCGAGCTGCTGGGTGGCGGACATCCTGAAAACACACAAAGGAATAGACGGAGACCAGCCAGGAAGCTCCCCAGGAGTCCAAAAGAGGCAGGTGTCTGAATTGAGGTTTGGTGGGTGGCTAGAAAGAGTAGCAGATGCGAGAGAGATTTAGGAGATAAAATCAGCACCGTCAGGTGTTTAATTGGATTTGTGGGGATGAGGGAGATGGAAGTGTCAGGGAAAACCTGAGACATTTGGGGCGTCTGCAACGCCATAATAATACCATACATGACACTCTGGAAGAAAATGAGTTTGGAGAAGTCATGTCAAATTTGAGATATTGATTCTTTGGAGACATCCAAGTGGATCTATAAATAGGAAACTTGAGGTTGGGAAACAGAGGAAAAATCTGATTTAAGGTAAAAAGTGCCTGAGTCGTCGTCATATAGGAATGTGTGCCTGCTATTAATTTGTTTTATCTTGGCTTCAAATCAAACGTGTGAAACTGGAGCTGGATACAGAAAATGCCCCGTCCACACCGCTTTCTTCCCCGGGGCGTCATGTTTGGCGTAGCCAATAGAGGGCGCCCAAGAGACACTGCAAGGCCAGAGTGGGAGGAAGGACTTTTCTCCCAGCGTCTGTCTTCCGTCTGGCACCCAGGAGACTGGCACCCAGGAGACTGGCGTGTAGGGGTCCAGCAGCCCTCGCCTCAGTCGCACCCATGGGGCAGTGGCAGCCCGCAACATCTAGCAGGTTTCTCCGCCACCCAGTGGGCTCCCTGTTCTGACAACAAAGCCTTCTCCAAAAAAGTCTAAATCACATCCTTGGTGGAGAGAGGCGCCAAGCTTCCGAGTTCTTTTCCTTGTTCACCCCCTCGGCCGTAGAGGGAGCCGCTCTTTCGCTGGAGCTCCTCCTTCTGTGCCTCCCAGGATCCTCTTTGACTCCATGGAGACACTAACCTTTTGACTGGCTGACAGTTCCTTGCACTATGTTTTCCCTTTTTGAAAACGCATGGTTTCTGGCTCCTGGCTGCACCCTGACCCATACAGAGTGCTTGGACATGCAGAGCTTGACAAGGTCACCTAGGGAGGCAGTACCAGGAGCTAAGTAAGGGGTCCAGTTTCTCGGGCTCGAGAAACTCCAAGCTTTATTGCAAGCGAGAGGAGGCCAGCCTTGCCAAGGAGATGGAGAAGGATCAGCCAGAAAAACAGGGGGCGGTCCAGGAGCGCAGTGTCATGAAAACTAAGGGGAAACTGTGCTTTAGTACATAACATGCATAGATCTTAAAGTAGAGGAGGTTTTCTTATTCCCCGAAATATAAATTTCCTTCTTATACTCAGGGCAAATTTAACAAGCATGACAACACTAAAATGAAGACATTCGTGACATCCACAGATATCATAAAGAACTTGAAAAGTGAAATCACAAAACAGGAGTAAATATTTGCAACCCATAACTGGCAAAGAAATGTCATCTTGAGTATATAAAGAACTGCAAATCGATCAAAAAGACAGACTTCTAACAGAAAAATTAACAAAGCTAGGAATAAGTTCTTTACAAAAGTAGAAGCATGACTGGGAACTAAAAATACAGAGAAACCTCAACCTCATCAGTGAGGAAATGATATTTAAAATAACGATGAAATGCTATCTCATGCTCATTTGATTGGCAAATATGAAAAAAGTAATAATATTGTTAAAGAAACAAAGATATGCTGTCCTATATGGTAGCCACTAACCACATGCAGCTTTCAAGCACTTAAAATATAACTAGCCCAAATTAAGACACACTTTAAGTCTAAGATACATACTCGATTTCAAAGACTTGTTACGAACAAAGTAATATAAAACATTGCATTAACAATTTTGATATCTATTACACACTGAAATGATATTTTAGGTATATATGGTTAAGTAAACTGTATTATTAAAATTAAGTTCACCTATTTCTACTTTTATAATGTTGCTACTAGAAAATTTAAAACTATACATGTCAGGCCAGGACTGGTGGCTCACGCCTGTAATCCCAGTACTTTGGGAGGCCAAGGCAAGAGGATTGCTTGAGCAGAGCCCAGGAGTTCGTGACCAGCCTAGGCAACATAGCCAGACCTCATCTCTACCAAAAAGAAAGAAAGAAAAAATTAGCTGAAAGTAGTGGTGCACACCTCTCGTCCCAGCTGCTTGGGAGGTTGGGGTGGAAGGATCAAGGCTGCGGTGAGCCATGATCGTGCACTACACTCCAGCCTGGGCAACACAGTGAGACCCCAACTCAAAAAAAAAATCACACACGTGGTTTGCATTTGTCAACTGAATCATATTCCTATAGGACAATGCTGACACAGAGCAACAGGAATGCCTGTACATGGCTTGTCAGAGTGGAAATTAATACGACCACTTTGGAAAACAATTTGTCCTCATCGTATAAAGTTGGACATGTTCTCAATCTGTGACCCAGCAGTTCTTCAATGGCATGTATCCAGGAGATGGTCCTGCATATGTCCATCAGGAGACTTATACAAAATTGTTCACAGTAGCACTGTTCATAGTAATCAAAACCTGGAAATAGCACAGATGTCCAATGTTAGAGGAAAAGACAATGAATTATGGTACAGTCACCTAACGAGACATGTTCCTAGGAAGAGGAGAACTATTGCTGGTGTGAGATGGTCAATACCGAGTTATCATGTTCTTGGAATGAATTCACAAACAGACACAAAGAGACACAAGATAAGCAAGTAGTTTTACCAAGCAAAAGAAAAGTGCTCTCTCAAGAAAGGAGAGCAGGAAGAAACAGTCTACCAAAAGCCTCTGCTTCTGCCCCCAGCTATTGTTGAGCTGTAACTTTTGTTCTCTTGGGTGTGAAGCAGTGGATGTGAGGTGAGTTTTTTCTAGAGATGGTGGTCGTAGGGCTGAATCGCTGTTACCCCTCTCTCCTGTTGGGTGGAGAAGTATTAGACCTTATCGGGACTATCATGGCACCCTGGTGGGTGCAGAGGTTTGTAAACCCAATGTTAGTGATATGATAATGAGCATATAATGAAGGTTAAATTGGGTCATGGCTACCCTAGGTCGACCTTGGCTATTGATGTGCATGCTCCAGGGTGTCTCTAAGCTAGTTCTTGCTTTGGTGGTGGGCTCTTGACCGAAAGCATCTTAGATAAAAGGAGCAGAAGGTTGCAGGTGTGCTTGATACGAGTCTAACTGTTCGCCAGGTGTGAAATTTCCTATAGTAGGTTGCTTGCTTGCAGGTATGGTTTTGCAACAGCTGCTGTTGGTGTTAATGAGCTTGGAACTTTCCGACAGCCTTGAGGTTTCCCTAGCCTAACCTGCCTGCTCTGTCAGGACAGTAGTGAAAATAAATAGAATACAGCTATTTACTGCAGTGTGGATGACTCTCAGAAGCCCAATCATGAGTGATGACTGCCACCATTTTTATAAATTTCAAAAGCAATGAAAACTGAATATTGTATTGTTCAGGAATGAGAAAGGGGATGGAGTGGGTAAGGCACATCCAGGGGGCTTCAGGAGAACTGGCCATGCTCTACATATTCACCTGGGTGGTGAGTTCATGGGCTTTTAATTTTTTTGTGTCCCAGAAAATTGACCCTGGTCAGAGCCATTTAACTAAATGAAGTCGCAATTTGAAGAATGAATTATCACTGAGAAAGTGATTTGAGGAATGAGTTATCATTGAGAAAGGGAAGACAAGTGAGACAACAAATGTTTTTCAGAACACAAAAATCACAGTGACCCTAGTGAGAGTCATTTAACTAAAATGATGTAGTAATTTGAGGAATGAGTTATCCTTGAGAAAGTGATTTGAGTAATAAACTATCATTGAGAAAGGGAAGACACCAAGTGAGAACTGTTTCTCAAAACACAAAGATCATGGTGACCCTAGTCAGAGACGTTTAACTAAAATGATACTGTGATTTGAGGAATGAGTTATCACTGAGAAAGTGAAGGCACCAAGTGAGGACTGTTTTCTTCACGAAGTGCTGTTGTGAAAGTGAGGACAGCTGGTCAGTTGATCTAAGGTGGCATGGGTATTAGGGAAAGCTTATTTTTTAAAAGGCTCTTATGTACAGATAAATATTGAGAAACTAAGAAAAAGTGTTCTGTTTCTCGTGGGCTAGAGCATTTTTGATCAACCTTCCTGCTAAAAACTGTAATAACTGTACACACTATATTTTTGAACAATCCGAAGGAATTGTGAAACAATCAAGGGAAGAAGGAATGCAGACCAAATACCCAGGAGAGAGGACACTCTAAGTGGGCTCAGCACGTGACATCCAGCATGTAATTAAAAAAAAAGAAAACAAGATACATCTAAAAAGGAAAAAAAGACAACAGAAATAGGCCAAGTAATGGAATTATCAGACACATTTTCTGATGAACTTGATCAGTGTTTAAAAAATTAAAAGGCAAATTTTGAGAATTTCAGCAGAGATTTGAAATCCATAAAAGATATCCAACCGGTAATGCTAGAACTAAAAAATACAATAAATAATATTAAGAATGTAAGACAGGCCTGAAGTGATTACAAAGGAAATAGGCCAGAGCAATCTGAAGGAATTGCAAAGCAATCAAGGGAAGAATGAACACAGACCAAATATCCAGGACAGAGGACACACAAAGAAGTGGGCTCAGCCGGTGACATTTGCCAGACCTGAAAGCAGATTCCAGGAGGCTGAGAAGTCAAGCAGGCTTTAGAAGTGCTCGCAGGCTCTAGGGAGGGGAAACACACTGAAAACCAGAGCTACCAAGAAGAGGAGGCTTGGTAAATACCTCAGGCTTTCTGTGAGGACACCAAGTGGCTACATTCTCACAGCAAGTGTGAATTACTTAGATGTAGACCAGCCCTCACAGGATTTCATACCCATCCGAGTCTCTGAGAGGATTTAAGGTGAAACGTGATTCCTACCACCTCTAGCATAGCTGCCTTCAAAGAGCAGGAATAAATCTTTTTAAGGAAGTATAATATCATTCAAAGCCTCAGATTATCGCTACACTATTTCCTATATAATGCCCAGCATGTAATAAAGAAAACAAGATACATCTAAAAAGGAAAAAATAGACAATAGAAATAGGCCATAAGATTACCAAAGAATGGAATTATCAGACACATCTTCTGATGAACTTGATCAATGTCTAAAAAATCAAAAGGCAAATTGTGAAAATTTCAGCAGAGATTTGTAAGCCATAAGAGAGATCCAACCAGCAATGCTAGAACTAAAAAACACAATAAATAATATTAAGAACGTAAGACAGGCCTGAAGTGATTACGAAGGTAATAGGCCAGAAGAAAATAGACTGAAAAGAAAGACAAGGGGACAAAAAATACAGAAATATTGTCAGCGCCCTATGGGGAATAGTTATAAGGTCTAATAACTTTGTAATTTGGAGTTTGATAATGTGAGGACAAAGAGAATGTCAGAAACTATCAAAAGACAAAATTAAAATCCTCCTACATTCACAAAGCCACAAAGTCACAAATTCAATAAGCACTAACCACAAGCAGAAAATGGTCAGAACATCATACCTATGCCCATCATGGTTAAATTTCTGAAAATGAAATGCAAAAATCTTAATGCAATTAGACAAGAAAAACAAGCAAGCATAAAAGGAGCAAAAAATAGACCTGACAGCTGTCTTTCAATCAGAAATAATGGAGGCCAAACGACCACAGAACCAGATCCTCAAGATGCTGAAGAAAGAAACTGTTGGCAAAGAATTTAATAACCAGTAAAATATCATTCATGAGTAAAGTCAAGTCTAAATAAAAACACTTTCAGATGAATAGAAAGTGAGAAAAGTCACCCGAAGGCATACACCAAAAGAAATGTTAAAGAAAGGACTTCAGTCAAAGAAAAATAATTTCAATGGAAACTCACAAGTGAAATAAAAGAACAGACTATGTGAACAAATATAATAATTATCTAAGGCTATGTCAGCAATCAAAAAAAAGAACAATAAATGAAACACAAAAGTATACAGAAGAAAACAATTAAAATACAAACATAAATCACTGAATCAAAAAGAAAACAAAAATTGAAGGCAAAGACTATTTTTAAATTTTAAAAAAACCTGATAAACAAAGAAGATCAATCAAGAAAAATGAGGAAGAAAGCACAAATTACCAAAATCAGAATTGAAAAAGGAGATATCACTACAGATCCTACAGACATAGAAAACTATAATAAGAGAATATAATACATAACATTATGCCAATACTTTTAAAACTCAGAAATAATAGCATTCCTTCACAAGCTCTTCCAGTTTGTTGTACTTCCTAATTTTTTAATGGGGTCAGTATAACCATAATGCTAAACCCTAATAAAGCCATTAAAAATGTACTCGTTCTCCTTATTCCCTGGAAGAGTTTACAGAGGATTAGTATTATTATTTCAAATGTTTGGAAGCATTCATCTATAAAGACACCTGGGCCCAAACTTTTCTTTGCAGGAAAGTTCTATTACAGATTTGATCACTTAATAGGTAGAGAACTATTCAGATATTTTAATTTCCCCTGTGTTATTTTTGGTACGTTGTGTTTTTACTGGGTTTTACTTCTCCCTGGGAAGAGAAGTGGTATCTCCAGTCATGGTATGCAAGAGTCCGATATCAGTTCATCATCCCAGTTTATCTGTTTAAAATGCACTGGCATAATGTTTGTAATATCATTCTATAAAAAAGTTATAAACAAGATATTAGCAAAGCAAATCCAAAAATATATCACATCATGATGAAGTGGGATAGGTAAGCTGTGTTTTATAGGATATTTTATCTGTTTCAAAAGTATTGACAGAATGTTTATAATATCATTTTATGAAAAAGTTATAAACAAAATATTAGCCAACCAAATTCAAAACGATATCACATCATGACAAAGTAGGGTTTATCTTAAGAATGAAAAGTTGATTTTGCATTTAAAAATCAATCAATATGATTCTTCACCTGATCAGAAAAAAGAGAAAAGCCACATATCATCTCAATATATGTGAGAAAAGCATTGGCTTAAATTCAACCCTACTGATAATAAAAATTATCAGTAAATCAGGATAGAAGGAAACTTTTTCAGTGTAATAAAGGGTATCTAAAATAACAATAAAGTTAACACAATTCTTAATTGTAAGATATTGAAAACTTTCTGCTTGAGGAAGGCCTGGTTTTGGCAAGAGGGACCAGTAACGAGCAGCCCCAAATCTCAGTGGCTTAAGACAGCAAAGGTATGTCTCTCACTCATGCCATGTCTCACTGCTGGCTGCCGGGCAGTGGGTGTGGCCTCTGACCCATGGTGTTCTGATCCTGGGAACCAGACTGAAATAAGTTTCGCCATTGAGATCATTGTGGTTATGCCAAAAGAGAAAGATGAAGCAACCCCCATTAGTTCTTAAATACTTTCTCCTAGATGTGACACCCATCATCTGTGCTCACATTGACCAAAAGCCACATGGTCCTACGTAACTTCAAGGGGACCGGGAGATATAATATTTTGTACATATGGAAATAAAGGGTAACAGCATATCAGTGATCAATGATAATGTCCCGCATTGAAATAATGGGACATTTACATTAACGACTTCACAGGTGAGAATAATTCTAGAGGATGAACCAGAGGCCAAAATCTTCAATAAACAAGGGCACTCCAAAGAAGTTACTGAAACCAAGGACTGAGAGGGAAAAGATTCCAGGACTGACAACAACACGACTTCCATATTTTCCTTGGCTAGCTCTGGCTGGAATGACCCTCGGCTAATACAGTCTGTTTTTCTCTTCTTAGGTAGTTCAAGCTTGCATAAGCTAAGAATCTCCTCTGGTATCCTAAACTATTTGCCCTCGTAGTTTTTTGAACTAGAATATCCTTTAGGGCATTAGGACCCTCGATGCTCTTTGTAGAACAGTTTCTTCATCTCTGCCTGCCCTTGCTCAAAGCCCAGATTTTAGGTGACTGTGTATTGCTCAGAATATCTGTTCCTTCCAGTTCTCCTAGGAAACTGTCTAAGTTGTTGGATCCTCCTAAAACACTGACCTTTTATCCCTTGAGGCATTTAAGCCCCTCCTTCAAGACTCAACATCAATCCTGCCTCCAGCCTAATACCTACTCACTCCAGTTCATATTGTAGTAGATCCAGCTCCCCCCTCCCCACTCTTCTGCAGTACTATAAAGCGGGAATTCTGTCCTACCTGGAAAGGAAGGAGGAAAAACTCGGCCGTCTCTCTCCCTGGGAAGAGAAGTGGTATCTCCAGTCATGGTATGCAAGAGTCCGATATCAGTTCATCATCCCAGTTTGCCATTTAGATATGGCCTGTCTCTTTTTAGGAATTTCTCTTAAGTCTTCCAGGTACCATGCTGCTGCAGCATGGGATCCAATCTGCAGACGCAGTTCTCTTCCCAAGTGAGTCTCAAGGTCAAGATTGAAGGGAAGGAGCAGAAAGAACGTTCTGGTCTCAAATCCAAGGCATGGTCTCCAAACCGACTTCACTGAAAATACACCTGACATTTCTGCATCTGTTTCTCAACAACTTCAGAACTCAGAGGAATGCGAGGAATTCGCCCGCCATAAGGGGTTACTCTCATCCTTCATTCAACAAATAACTACTATATGTCCACCTTGGCTCTGTTCTAGACCTTGTAGCTACAAAGGTGAAAAAGAAATGATGGCTGCTCTCAAAGAGGTATCAGTCGAATGTCGAAGCTGGACATGGAATCAAACAATTACATGAGACAAGGCAAAGTATCCCAACCCACGTTCCAAGGAACCCAATGCTAACAGGTGCTGGAGTGGATTTGGGGGTTGTTTTTACCTGCCTGCCCAGCATCCACTTGCCTTTCTTCTGCTGAGACTCCAATATTCCTTGGGAAAATTTTTCACATGCACCTGGAGTCCAAATGCCTCAAGTGGGACTGACTCCACCCCCTGACTCCCAGGGAGGGCATGTGACCCAACCTGGCCAATCAGAGACTCACATCTCCCTGCTCACAGGAATTGATTCAAGAATAACCCAGGACTCAATCAGAACCCATCAGAAGGGTGCCAACTGGGACATTTTCTGCAACTACTATGATAAAAAAACCCTTCTTTTTCCATACTCAGAGTTGTGAGGCCGTGAGCATGGAGCGGGTGGAGGCCCCACGAAGAAAGTGAGCCTGCCTGAGAATAAAGCAGAGAATCCATGAGGGAAGACACCTGATGTTATTTGAGAAACTTGCTCCAACCATGGCTGATGAGATTGACACCACTCATTCGCTCACCAAAAGTTTCCCGGACGGGCATTATGTTCCAGGTGTTATTTTAGGTCCTGAGGATATGCAGGTGAATAAGTCACATAAAATCTCTGCCTTCAAGGAGCTTTAACTTCTTAAGAGGAATTATCACAAAAGATCTTTGCTTGTAAAGTGTTTGAAACTCAGTGGCGGAAGACAGACAATAGCTTTTAAGAAAATAAGTAAAAAATATAGTAAGATAGATGGTGATAATTGCTGCAAAGAAAAATAAAGCAAGGAAGAGGGTTTGGAGCAACCTTTTTTTTTAAGACAAAAATCTTGCTCTGTCAAGACTGTGGTAGCATAATCATGGCTCACTGCAGCCTCAAACTCCTGGGTTCAAGCCATTCTATCACCTCAGTCTCCCCGTAGCCGCCTAGGCTCATGTCACCATGCCCAGCTCTTTTTTTCTCTTCTTTTCTTTTCTTTTTTTTGTAGAGGCAGGGTCTCTATATGTTTCCCAGGCTGGTCTTGAACTCCTGGGCCCAAGTGATCCCCCTGCCTCTGCTTCCCAAAGTGCTGGGATTACAGGTGTGAGCCATCACTGGAGTGACATTTTACGGAGGGGGATCAATGAGGGTCTCATGCAACAGCGGCATTTTGCGGGACCCCATGGAGGTGAGAGCAGACTGCGGGGGGCAGGAGGGGCTGGTGTCCGGGCTGCGGTGTGAGGGTGCCAGGCGTGTCTGAAGAAAATGGGGGGGCAGGTGGGCTGGGAGGGAAGGAAGGAGGAGTGGTCCCAGAAGGCAGGCATCGATAAAGACGTCCTCTTTTGTTCTCCCAAGGATGCCAGTTGTGCCTGGAGCCAGCGGGAGGGGTGGGGACGGAGTGGACGGAGCAGAGGACTGAGCAGCGCACATTTTAGCAGAATCACTCTGGCGGCGGCATCGAGGGGACCCTGAGGGGGCAAGGGTGGAGGAAGGAGGCCAGTTAAAAGGCCGTTGTGGGCATCAAGCAAGAGTTGCAGCCACAGCGTGGACCGGAATGGCGGTGATGGGGAAGGTGAGACATGACCAGAGCCACTGAATCCCCTTAAAAGCACTTCGTGGGGCTTTTCTGTCATTGGCAGCTGGAAGAGGCTCAGCGAACATGCCCTATGCCACCTAAGCTCGGATGCCAGCCACAGCAAAGACACCATTCTTTTAAGCACCACTCAGAAGAAAGAAGTGCCGCCAATCCATCTGGGACATGATTCTTTCTCGACTTGGTACAGACCATGTTGGCAGGAAGGACCAGGGCCACCCTGGTTAAACATTTTCCATAAGAATGTGGCTGGTTGTGGCACAATTATGCGACGACGAGTTTTCAGCTGTGGTTTAGCACAACAGTACTTTAAAATCAGACTTGTTCCGGTCAGGCAGGTGTTTACATGTTTCACCACCTGACCTGACGACGGTGGTTTGGGAGAGCTTGCTTGTTCACTGGACCATGCCACTTCCTGCTTAAAACCCTCAGTGACTCCAGAATGCCTCTAAGGCCAAGTCCAAACACTTAGCATGGCCACAGGGCCTTTTAAGATCGGCTTCCACCTCAAACACCACAGGGCAGGAGTGCCACAGCCCCTCGGTGCCCCCAGATGAGGCGTGCTTCCTCTTTCCCGTGGGACTTGGCACATTCCCTTCCCTTTCTCTGAAATGTCCTTTCTCCCAGCGTGTCTGAAAGATCCAAGTCTACGAGAGAGTTTTCTTAGACCTCTCCTCCCTGCTTTCAGGGTTAGGATCCTCCCTGGGATGCCCAAGCTCACTCAAGTCAGGGCACAAGACCCCCGGCATCGTTCCACGGGGATACTTGCTCTGGGGGCTCCTTCAGGGTCAGCACTTGGCTTCACCTCCCTCACGTTCCTGGGCCCAGAGCAGGGGTGGAGGCAGGAGATGTGATCAGCAATTGCCTGAGAGATACATGAGTCTGTTGGTGGTAAAGAACCTTGCTTTACCTGAGTCACAGAAACATGTGAGAAACATGTTGGCAAAACCAACAAGTCAATGTTTCACTGGGCTGGAAGCTGACAGGTTGAGGGGCGCCCTAAGTCTGCATTTCAACCAACACTGAAATGGCCCATTAACCTCAGGCCTGAACTGCCTTCAGATGAGGAATAGTAGTAGGAAAAGCAAAAGGCTGGCTACACCGGAGGGAGTCTCACTCCATCGCCCAGATGGGAGTGCAGCGGCCGCTCCCGGCCACCGCAGCCTCGACCTGCCGGGCGCCGGCGACCCTTCCGCCTCAGCCTTCCAAGTAGCCGGAACTACAGGCACGTGCTACCCTGCTAATTTTTTATTTATTGTAGAGACAAGGTCTTGCCAAGTTGCCCGGGCTGGTCTTGAACCGTTGGGCTCAGGCAATCCACTCGCCTCGACCTTCCAAAGTGCTAGGATGACGGGCTGAGCCACTAAGCCTGACCAACTCTTTTGACAATAAATATTTTAAAGCGCATTTCCTGGAATAAAGGCTAGAGATGGTTGTAAATATAAGGGCGCCCGTTTCCCTTTGTAAAGAAAAAGATGTTAAGAAAATTACCAAAAGCGTGACCTTTGACCCAGGCTAGCACCACGAACCTCTAAAACGAGGGGTGAGGCTGCATGACGTCCAGACTCTTACCCGGGACCCACTAGAGCCTTCACAACCGCCCTGTCGGCCTCCTCTTTATCCACAGCTGGCTCCAAACCAAGGACTCAGCCATGCTGGGGCCTCCCTGTGCCCCAGGGCCCTGCACTGACCCCTCACTGCCCTTGTCATCATGGGGGGGCTGTTCAGTGCCACAAGAGCGGCTGGAACCTCCTTTAAGAGCGGGCCTGACACGTGGCGGGTGCCCACTTAGCCTGCGCGCGCCCCGTTCGTCCAGCCTTGTTCGAAGGCTGTCCAGGCGGGCGTCTGAGTGGCACCCGCCGCCTCTGGAGCGCCAGACGCCGTCGCCTCTGCACACAAGCCTGTGGCCGGGCAGTGCGGCGAGCGCAGCTCCCGAGCCGACCGGGAGGACTGGCCTGGCCAGCTGTGAGGCGGACAGGCCGCTTTCTAAGGCGCCTGCCTCCTGGGTGCTGCGGGGACCTGCAGGCAGGCAGCAGCGGCCGGGCCGTGAGTGCTCAGCACGTCTCCGCTGTAATCTGGGGCACGCGGAGGCCGGAGAGACCACACGGTGGGTGTTAACGGGGCGCCAACGGCCAGCTCCGCAGACTCGTGAGGCGCGTGTGCCGGACTCCTGGTGGCGAAGCTTCCAGCCACCCCACAAAGTAGCAGGCGGCGTCGCATTTCTCAGTTCGCGGGGGGGGGAACCAAAGGTTTCAG
>NW_007216863.1:0-743 GCF_000164805.1 Carlito syrichta
TCACAATTACATTAATTAAGGGTACCACTCACATTATTCTCAGTCCTGCTCAATCACCTGCACTTCATTACTGGAAATATGCATATCCTGCAGATACCAGCCTTGGCCAGAGGTTGCTCCCCGGGGGAGGGGGCAGAAAAGCCAGGTATAAGGGGAAAAGAGTCTATGTCCGGACAATACCTTACAGAGGCCATCAGAATCCTCCCAGTGAGAGAAGGGGAGATTCAGAGAATCTCTCTTTTGGTCTTTTGACCCTTCCATTTTTTTCATCAAGTCTTTTCTGTGAAATGTTTCCAGCAATCCAGGGTGATCTTCAAATCCTTTTTCTGATCACTGATGCACTTCAAGCAATACCTCAGGAAATAATTTGGTGTCTATAATTATACCTTCATCTCCTTGAAATAAGTTTACACATTTTTCAAAGAAGTTTGCAGATATTTAGGTCCAGAACATTTCGCTAAATACAAGTCATTCATTAAGACAATTTAACTGAGGTAGTTCACCGACAGGAAAGAACAAAACAGGAAAAGCCTTGCGTGTGGCGTCCCATTATTAGCAAGATGTCTTTCATTCACTCACGTGTACAGTATGCCACATGGAATGCTGATGATACTGTCAGACGGATGTTGCCTGGTTATCAGAACCATCGCCAGAGAAGGTGGGAACCATGTGAATGTTGACAGAGAAGTTTAATTCGTGTGCTAATGAGTTTATGTTTCATTTTCTCTGATGTGCTTAGAATA